>NC_083282.1:17156951-17329451 GCF_963506605.1 Zootoca vivipara | reverse complement strand
AGCCTAGCAGTTTGAAAGCACACCAGTGCAAGTAGATAAATAGGTACCGCTGCGGCGGGAAGGTAAATGGCATTTCCATGCACTCTGGCTTCTGTGATGGTGTTCTGTTGCACCAGAAACGGTTTAGTCATGCTGACCACATGACCCAGAAAGCTGTCTGTGGACAAAAGCTGGCTCCCTCGGCATGAAGCGAGATGAGCACCACACCCCATAGTTGCCTTTGGCTGGACTTTGCCATGCGAGGGTCATTTACCCTTCTTCTTTTTACATTACTGTCCCAGCACAGCAGGTTTTGTAAGGTGTCATCTGCTAAGAACTATAGAGGTAGTTCTTCCAATTACAAAGGAAGTTAAATTGTTTTTCCCTCAGCTTACATCCAAACACAGCTTGATTATTAAAAGACATGTTCTTTGAATCCACAGGACACAATCCAACCATAAAATATTTTTAGGTCCCATTCATTTCAATGGGAGACTTGTCTGGAATATAAGCAAGGAACGCAGTGGGAATTAATTCTGAATAAACATGCATAGGATTTCTCTGTAAATCTAACCAGCTGAAATCAATAGAACTTGTTTCATGCTTCGCATTGGCTAGATCGTGCCCAAACTGTTTATTTTGGTGATGCAGTTACAATGGTAGCATCACTTCCATTTTCTTTAAAGAATTCACATTGTAGTAACAAAAGCTGTATAGTGGTGGTTGTCACTTGTAATGACTGCTATGCTATTTTAGATATTCCAACCACTATGGAAATTTTCAGTACCTACTCTTTGAAGACAACAACTTTTAACTACTGTACCTCTCAATTTAAAATTATGCAACAGATTGTTGTTGGTTTGCAGAGTGGTGGAAATTATTTGCAATATGGCCTTAGAGTTTGGCCAATGGGTTTGGCCAGTGTGGGTTTAGTGTGAATCGTGCCAGAATGACAGGAAATACCTCTGTTGTAACAAAAGGAAGATCCTGTGGATATTGGAGAAATGAGCATGAAAGTATATTGTGCATATAATTTGAGGTTAAAATAGGGCAGGTGTATTCTTTTCTGGACACTGTATCTCTTTAAGAGCTTGGACAATAACCCAAGCTCCACAGGTATGCTTAACGTTACAGTGAGGAAAGAAACAACACCTGTTCACTTACATTTTGCTTTGGGACTTTAAAAGGGACATATTACCTGTTTTAGCTAGAACCTTAGTGCTGAGAGACCTGTGCTGTCAATTCACAGTATTCCTTTATTTCTCCATCGTATGTTACCTGAATGTCAAAAGAGCCCCTTTCCTTTGGCTTTGCTAGGTCTTACCCATACTGCTCTGGTTTGGTAGTTAAAGGAACATGTCCGGCATCTGGGTTCTAAAGTGCCTGTCCTTGTAGGACTGCATTGTCATTTTTGCTTAAGAGAAGGCTGGCTTTGATAGGTAAAAGATGCATGTGATGTGCAGACAACTCTACTTTATGTTGGTGAGGTTCCCCATGAAAGATCCTCTTGTGGTAAGAGAAACCAATACTGCCAACCTGAAGTGGAAGCGAATGTGCGTCAGAAGGGCTTTATTCTTGTTCAGCATGTCCAAAATACTCTTAGTCATGTGCTTGAAAAGTCAGAGTCACTAATAAAGAGGCAGAGTAGGCGACATGCGGCAACATTATAATTTGCTGAGCAGCTTTGCCATTTCAAAGATCACGGCCATTAATTAGCAATTGACTTTGTACTTAACAATCCAGTGTTTTCCTCCTAAATGAGTCTCTTAAATTCACAAAGGAAAAGAGGTCTGTCATGGAAAACTCCTCCGCCTTTATTACATGCATTAATTCCGTGTCCAGGAGAGGATATTAATCAGACAGGACTCAATAGCTAACAGGGGCTCACTGTATTTTAAAAAAATAATAATAATTCAAGACAACAGCTGCTCAAAGCATAGCTGGAAGGAGAAGGACAGCTCTTCTTTATAAAGCTTCAATTAAGAAATTGAATAATTGATGAAAAACTTTTTTTTCCTTCCAGGAAGTTCCAGGCTAATGTGATTGTGGGAAGTTGCCTTGGGTTCTGTTCCATTCTGTTTTTTCCCCTTCACTGTTACAAGTCTCCCATCTTGATTAGGATCAGTATCCAGAAGCTCTCTCCAAGATGGCCATGGTCATTCAAGTCAGGTGAATCAGCTGCTAACCCAGTGATGAGCATGTTGTTTGATATGCCTGTCATCACTGGCAAAATGCCTCCTAAGAACCTAGGAAGCTGCCATAAACCAAGTCAGACCATTAGTCCAATGAGTTCAGTCTTGTCTTCGCTGACTAGCTGCAGTGCCTCAATTTCAAACAAGGTTCTCTCCCAGCCCTACCTGGAGATGGCAGGAATTGAATCTGGGATCTTCTGCACACAAAGCTATCACTGAGCTTTTGCTCTTCACCATAAGCACTTAATAAGAGTTCCGACTCTCTTGCGTTGTCTGTGATAGCCATTTCATGTGATAAGCTGACTGTGGAAATGCAGCATTCTTGCCTAATATAGTATGATAAGAGCATGGCTTCACCTAGCTATTTAAATGTAGACTGGTTACAGGTAGGTAGCCGTGTTGGTCTGGATCGAAGTAAAATAAAAAAATTCCTTCAGTAGCACCTTAAAGACCAACTAAGTTTTTATTTTGGTATGAGCTTTCGTGTGCATGCACACTTCTTCAGATACCTGAAGAAGTGTGCATGCACACGAAAGCTCATACCAAAATAAAAACTTAGTTAGTCTTTAAGGTGCTACTGAAGGAATTTTTTTATTTTAAATGTAGACTGGTAATTCTAACTAACACTTAATTTGAAATAAAATATGGGAGTTATCACAGAGCTGTCAGAATGCTATACTAAAACAAGAAAGAGGGAAATGTTGCAGCTAGTAACTAGCAAGCATAAGATTTTGGTGCAGCACAGCAGAGACATAAATATGAAGGCATTGGGCTACATTTTTCTATCAGCAAGAGATGATACCTGTCATTTGAATGCCTTGTCCCAGTGACAGATTGCTATCTTGCGTTTTCCCTTGACTTCTCCATAGCTAAAGAGTTAGTTCACATGTTGAATTTTTACTTTCATGCACCCAGAACCTGGTCTATTGAAGGAAATAAGTCTCCATGATACTTCAGGGCACAAGGTTTACCAAAACAGGCAGTTGCATGGACAATCAAGCATCCACTTCCTTCTTTAGCTGTCAAACATCTCCAATCAGTATACCCCCAGTTCCATTCATCCCGATTCATGATGGGCATTTTGAGGGGAACAGCCAGTGAACATGTGATGGGAGGCACCACACATTAAGGTTGAAATAAAAGTCATTCACATCCCAAGTGGCAACGCCACTTATACCACACATATTTGTTTTATCTATTTAAGGATTTCTATCTCATCCTTCTAAGAATTCTCCAGGGCAGATATACAACGTATATAAACAAAATAGAAACAATAAAAAACTAAAGACAATTAAAAATTCATATAATCATAGCATAAAATCAGATTCTCCAGGAATGAAGATCATTTTAAAGGCCTTGGGAAATGAAAATGATTTCATCTATTGCCAGAAAGATAGCAGAGTCAGTGCCCAACAAATCTCCCGAAGGAGAACATTCCATAACTGGTACATCACCACCAAAAAGACCCTTTTCACCTCAGATGGTGGAGTACCTAAGGGAAAGTCACTGAAAACTACCTTAATGTATGTACAGGCTGAAGTAGAGTCAGGTGAGCTTCAGGTACCTGAGACTTAAGTCGTGCACAGCTCAATTCACTAATCTTTTGAATTGAACTAGAAATTGGATGGGATTCAGTGCCGCTATTTAAGCACTGATGAGGTGTGAACCCAACACCCATTCTCATCATCTTAGTGACTGTATTTTGAACTAACTAAAGACAATCAAAGGCCGCCTCATATAAAATGCCACAAAGCAATCTAACCTAGAGGTTACAAGAGAATGGATTACTAGGACTAGGCCATGTCTGTCAGAAGGGGTCATAGCTGAAACATGCCAGCTGCAGCAAAGGACACTCCAAGCTGTGGAGGCCATGTGGGCCACCAGAGGCAAAGGTGGACTAATAAGCACAGCCAAGCTGCAAATGTGGTCCTTCAGGGGGACGGCAAGCCTACCCCCCCAAAAAAAAGTGCATTTAGCGTTCAACATGTATCATGAGAAATTCCCAATAATGCATTCAGCTTCTGGCAAAATCACCAGGGTTTTTGTATTTATTTTTTAAAAGGAGGCTATGACTGCACATTATGCAAAAGCCATCCCACAAAACCCATGAAAGGTTTACAGCTGCAAATGCTTCTGCTCCATTAGACCTACAGATTATAATACTACTCTCAGTGCTATGTAATGGATGTCTAATCATTCTAACCTGCCTGAAAAGAGATACCACCTTCATGCAGTCAGACATCTGTGGTTGTCCATGTACGCTACTGTAACATTAATTAACATGTTGTGCTGCTGTTCATTCATAATCTATTCATGCTTCATTTATTTAAAAGAAAAAGAGCATGTGAATTGCTATAACTGCTGCAGAATACCCTTTGTGTACATTTTTGTTCTTCCTTGCAAGACTGTGAATGCTTCGGCCACTCCAACCGGTGCAGTTACATCGATCTGCTCAGTGCATTCATTTGTGTGAGCTGTAAACACAACACTAGAGGGCAGCACTGTGAGTTGTGCAGGCTGGGCTACTACAGAAATGCTGCGGCAAAACTGGACGATGAAAATGTATGCATAGGTCAGTTTCATTCTAATTCTGGCGTTTCGTTCTCTGCCTTTTTTCAGCTGTTCAGACCTCTTTAGTACATAAGCAAGACATTTCCAACGTTTCGCTTCGTTATACCACCTGAGCTAGAGCTAGAGTGAGCTTTTATCAACGGAGGAGAATCTGCACACTTTGCATGCATTTGTTCTAAGAATCTAAGCCTTAAGCATCTAGTTTGAATAAGGACGACATAGGGTTGTGATGGTCATGGCTCAGTATTTTAGACATTTCCCCCCCCTTCAAAAAAATAAACCTGATATTGCCAATTGCTGTAGATCTAGACCCCGTTCCCAACAATGGATTCCAAACCCGCTATTACAGCCATTTATTTAAACACCAGCATGAGATTCCATTGGAGAATCTATATAATTGGATCAAAAATTTCAGGATTCACAGATCACAGCACCCACCCATATGTAACCCAGTACATATAATAGAGTACAGGTCTTCAGCCAGTGGGTCGGGACCCATAGTCTACGTGGATCATACCAAAGCAAGACTCCTCAACCAAGCCTGGAGACTGCAGCTTCCCCCCTCCCCTTATGTAAGAGAGCTTCCTCCCCACATTGCCTCTCCCAGCCTTACTGCCATTTCCTCCCCACTCCCTACTGGGAACATGCTGCCTGGCTATCCATCTCATTTTCCATGGCCCCAGAATGCGTTGTAGCAGGATGCCCAGAAGCCATGGGATTCCTCTCCATAGAAGAGAGGGGCTGTATTGTTTCTGTTGATGGCACTTGTGGGGCACTCGCTCAGGGCAGGAATGAATCCAGGCATCCCAATTCTAGAGAGCAAGCCTTGTAATGTGAGGGTTTGCTCACTAGTAATAACTGCTACTCCAGTGCACACTTGACTTGGAGTAGAAGGGTTGGACAGGAACAGCGGGGGATCCCACTAGAGCTTAATGGGCAACCATGCCTAAGATATTCAATTTTGGGTGTGCCCTCTATTTTGGGTCCAGTCCCCTTGAGATTTTTATAGTTCCCCATCACCTTTGATTATGAGCATGGATAGATTTCTCTTGCTGCAGCTGGATTCCCAGAGGAGGGTTACTTGGGGAGTAAAAGCTGCTTGGGTTCAGCTATGGTAGGGCTTTCCCTTTTTTTCTTTTTACTCCCAGTTTAAAGTTAGTGCATAGGAGTTGTACTGCTGTCACTTGCAGTCCAACTTTCTGAGGACGCTCCTCAGAATACAGTTGTGGGGCTTTACTGCCAGGAAAATGTGCCCATATAGGATTGTGACTTTACAACCTGGTTTGGATTGCTATGTGTTTACTGGAGAGCAGGTCTCATAGGATTATTGAAGAGTTTCAGTCAAATCATTTGTTCATTCAGGAGTACGATTGCAATGCCGATCTCGCTGACCTGGGAATATGCCCCATTGAATTCAGCAGGGCTTCCTTTTGAGTAGACATGGCTAGGGATTCGCTGTAATGCTTGCTTTACACACTGACTAGGCAGCCAGGCATCTTGCACACTCAGGCCTCTTACGCACCAGCCCCCTGCCTGCCAATAATACTTAGAAGTAAGGTCAATTTAGTTAAATGGGACTTACTCCCTATTCAATGGCTTAGGACAACAGCAAGCAATTGTTGTGTAGATTAAGTTGTGAGGTTACTGAAGCATTTTGATTTATTCTGTGTACATTTGATTTCAGGCACATTGATACAAGGAGAGGACAGATAGGGAGGTGGTTCTGAGAGAGGGAAAGAAATTCATCTACAGAAGCTGACAAAAAAGAAAAGGAGAGGAGACTCAGCTCTCCAGATTAATTCATTAATTTTAAATTAATATGCAAATCTAATGCATGTCTACTCAGAAGTAAGGCCCATTTATTTTATGGGCCTTATTCACAAATAAGCATGCAACCTTAGTATGTCAGGGTTGATTTGGAATGCAAATTAGCTTTATTTAGTTGATTTTTTTATAAAGAATTATAAGATGGCAAGACTGCAAATTAAGAGGGGGGAAATGGATGCTGTTTTGAAATGACAACTCTTAGGTTGATTCAGTGAGGAAGAATCTGGGGAGTTCCTTCAAATCATCATCCAACACAGGGGCAACAAAGAACAACTGATATCTATATTAGGTTCTGAGGCTGCTGAACCTCCCTGATAAATCCTGCTCATTTTTATTTCAGGCAAGCTGACATTAGGAAGGGGACAAGGGGCACCAAGAGATGAATTAAAGGTGGCAGAGAAGGTAACACAAGCTGGAAGAAAGTGAGGAAAGAAAAAGCCGAAAATGAGAGGGAGAAATGTAATAGTGAGCAGGTAAAGTGAAGTACAGTGGTGCCTCGCTAGACGAATTTAATCCGTTCCACGGGTCTTTTCTTATAACGAAAGAATCATCTAGCAAATCCCATAGGAATGCAATGAAATTTTTTTGAATTTTTTTTGCCCATAGGAACGCATTAATTGAATTTCAATGCATTCCTATGGGAAACCGCGATTTGCTAGACGAATTTTTCATAAAACGAATTTGTCTAGCGAGGCAACCTCCGCTCGAAAAATCCTTTCATTAAGCGGAAATTTCGTTAAGCAGGGCATTCGTTAAGTGAGGCACCACTGTAAAAGGAAGAAAGTTTGAGAAGGTAAAGAGAATGTAGAAGACGGCATGCACAGAGAGAAAGAGGAAACAGACAGATTGTGAAAGGTGGTGACAACAGATAAAGAACTGAGAAAGTGCAAGGAGGAGGTGGAAGAAGAGAGGAGAGAAAAACAGAAGCAACGCAGGTGATGGAGGACAAAAAGTGCCAGAAGGTAGGGAGAGGAAAAGGCAGCAAGAAGGGATAGCGAAATAAAGGAGGTGACTTATTTTACTGGAAGTGATAGAAATACTTTTTTGGTAACAAATCACAAGCATGAATGACGGTGCTGGCTTGTCCTCTTGCTCAATATTGGCCCCAGCCCCAGCTCCTGAATTAAGAATAACCGGAAATAAAAGACAGGATACAACTATTAAAAGGGTTCAAATGTTTGACCAACAATACAGGAAATATTGGTTCACTTTTATTGAAAAAAAGAATAGTACCCTGATTCCCCAGGGTTTGATATGTGGTGAGGTACTAGCACTATTAAATATAAATCAAAAGTGAAAATGTGAAAGTGGATCCCATGTTCTTAAGGTGTGTCTTCAGTTTGGACTGGTTGAAGACCCCTGTAATAGAGCAGTCATAGAATATGGAACTGATTTAATTCCAGTAAATTCCGTTGTATGAATGAGAAATCTGCTCAATCCTAACAGAATTTGAAGACTTTATTAGCATCTATGTATTCAAGAGCAACGTTGGTACTCCTTGTTCCTGTTCCCTTATTGATATGTGTAAACATATGCAGGAACGTTCAAAAGCAAAATAAGATTGACCACAGGAAAGTATCAGGCGTAAAGACCAGCTGCACAAAATATTGAAAAGAATAATTTTTAAATATGCCACAATATGTGCTCCTGTAAACCACAAAAAGGTGGAAACTGGCAGCTATTTACAGTTGTAGAGTAGATCCCCCGGAACAAGTTTGTTCACACAGCCCAATGCATACTAGATTCCATTGGTCAATGCTTAGTTTAGACAAAACCTCAATCATAGATCACATTTACTGAAAATTGAGCTTTGCCCAAATACAAATGTAGAGAATTTCACAAAACAGGTGTGATGAACTTTCAACACACACCATCCATTTGGAGGAAACTCGCCTGCAGTTAACACACTCCTAACTTTTTTACCACAACTCGGCAGGGTACCAACTGTGTGTAGAACACGAAAAAGAAAAATCTGTATTCAAGATCTCTGATAATGTACAGAGTTCATACAATCTCCTGCACAGAAGAGTTGTCCATGTAGGAAATCAATCCTAAACCAGCCCTTTAGACCAGAATACAGTTCATAAATTGGACTGACCAAACCAGCCTACCAGTTCTGTATTGCCGGCTGCCAGGGGATTGATAACCCTATTTTTTATTTTTGCAGCACAGCATTATTATCATTGTTGCTGTTGATACTGTTTTTTACATTGTTATCCCACATTTTTGTCCATAGTAGGCTGTCATGCATTGTTGGGTTACAAATTCTGCAAGACTGACATAAGGTTATGAAGTTAAATGTGTTTTCATAATCAGCTATCTACTCCAGCTCCTTGCCAATGCCCGATTCTATACACATAAACTATAGATGGTACTTGTTTGCCAATTCCTTTCTTCAAATAGAACACCATTAGTCAATTACAATATACTGCAAAGTCTCAAAAAAACAAGCTACACTACAGCAACAACCATTTCCTTCAGACATTGTTCAGGGAGCATGATTGTCAATTTCCCAGATTAACATTTGTCATAAATATAGCCTCACACTATGGTCATTAGCTACCAAATTATCTTAAAACCATGATCTGCTGAGGAGGTTCTATGTTGTTTTTTAATTGCACACCTGAGACGTTTGTACAGTATTGTATTGCTTAAACAAACAAACTTTTGTGCTTGGATTAGAATATCCTCTATCCACCACAATGCCTTCTATCATTTATACAAAGAGATTTTTTATTTATTTTCTAGCAATTTAAAGTATATTTTGTGCAATAAAAATACAACAGATCCACATTAATCTACATTTTTAAATAATCAGGGTAGGGTGAGGTGTCAATCACAACTTATTTTGCTCTCGTGCACAATCTTTCAAATACCTTATTTCATAAAAGAACACAGCATCCAGAAACATGCATGGACATACAATAGAATGCTCACATCCCTTTTAAAGTCATTTGGTCCTAAGTGAAACGAAAAGATTGATTCCTTTGAACTTAATTATGCTGCACTAATACTAACTACGTGTGTATGACAAGTAACAAGGCAGCCATTCATACTGCCCTGCTCAATACAATTAACACATCTGACAAGCACAGGTCTTTTAAACAGAGCATCATTTGCTAATTAGCGCTTGATAGAGACAAGGAACATTATCTTTCTGATATCAGAGGTATGTGCCTAGCTTCAGAGATCTGTGAGGAAGTTACCTCATAGTTTCCTTCTTTTGAACTGGAAACAGGCAGGAGAAAAGGGCACCAGTAACCCAGCTAGTGGAGTCTGAGGGGGTCCTTTAGAGCAGCTCTCTGAAGTAGGACGACCAATTGCCTGTGTAAGAGTTTCGGATCAAGGCCAACAGGGAACCTAGCTATTTGTAAAGCTAAAGAACTGGCTGGACTTTGAAAAAGCCAGCTTGGAAGGAAGGAAAGATAGAAACTTGAGTGCACCAGTGTGATGTTGGACTCTGGTCTTCCAGACAGTGGTTCACTGAGAAGAGCCTGGGCTCAACTCTATCTGGAAATCATAGCTTGGGGGCCCCTTAAATGTATGGAGATGTTGGCCCAGCTCCCAGAAAAATCAGTACCCTTTGAAGATGGAGAAACTTTCTCCTTGCTGTCTTCAGCAACCTAAGCAATAGAAGCATTTTTTTAAGGTTCCAGTGGTACCTGGGTTTTTGCAATCTGATTAGGCCCGTCGAATGGTATTTAACTGTTTCTCATTGGCTTCTGCACTTACAGTCATGTACAGAAGATTCATGTTCCTGGTCCTCTCTATGTGCATGTTCGCATTCATGGGGAAAGCATTAGTGTGAAACAGGTTGCAAGAGATTTATAGTCACAGCATTTTGTCCGTCCCTCCCCTCACACACACACACAATTGTGTTCACACTTTCCTGTTGCCATATCACATGACTTGCTGTAGCTGCAGCCCTGTGTCACTTGCACCATGCTAACATTTTCTCACCCAGCCACAGGCAGACATGTAATTAAAAAAGCGGCTATGGCTGGTTTAGCTGAAACGGATGCATGCACAGACCCCTAGAGAAAGCTTTTCACTGGCTCCAGCTGCTCTTCACCAGAAAACATGGGCAGCATAAGCAGAATGTGCAATCAGTATTCAGAACATTGCTTTATTGCACCCTCACTGAATAATGTCAAACACGAAAGACAATTCCTTAACTTTTATGCTTAGTTTAAACAGTTGTTGCTTTGTTAAATAAAACGTGAAGAGTCAAGGAACATCCTTAGAATAATTATTTAGTAGAGTAGTGCTCAGACAACCGACTATAAATAGAGCATACATGTTTGATGACTAAACTGCTTTAAAAAAACAACAACACCCAACTCATCACAAGCAGAAAACTAGCGCATCAGGAAAAGAGCTGGGCTAGAACCTTCCTTCTATACTAGTTTTCCATCTTCCGTGAGGTGGGGCTGTCCCCCACTCTCAGTCTAAAGTGATTCTAAATTCGTAAATTTGTTCTCAAACTATGTCATGTGATATAATCCTATATAATAAAGTCCAAGTGTCTCTGCATCCAGATTTCCCGTGTGTCCCTGGGTTACTGCGCATGGGCCCCAGGGACACAGGGATTGGACAGCAGAGACTGGACGCACACAGGCGCGCGCTCTCCCCCCCACCTACCGTTTCCCTTCGGCTGCCAACCACCGCTCCTGGCTGGACTGAGCGTTGGCGGGGGGGGAGCGCGCACGTGTGTGCGTCCAGCAAGGACAGGTCCCGGGGTTCGGAGAAGCGCTGTGCAAGCGCTTCTCCGAAACCCGGGATGCCTCCTTCCTGTCCGCGGCTTGGGGAGAGGAGCGGAGGAGGAGAAAGCAGCGCTTTCTTCTCCTCCGTTCCTGTCCCCCTGCTGCCGACAACAAGGACAGGTCCCAGGGTTCGGAGAAGCGCTGCGCAAGCGCTTCTCCTCCAAACCCCAGGGTGTTCTAGCGCCCGTTATTGAACAGGCTGAAATACACTAGTGGTCCAATAAAACACCACCCATCTACATTTTTCTCAAAGGCCAGCAGTTTTGTAATAAGAAATATGTGTGTGTTCCTTCAGGACCATGAAAATTTTTCAAGCCTACATTTTTGCTGTTTCAAAGGCTGCTATGCATTGAACTAAAACAATGTGTGCCAATGGAGAGAAGGGGAGGGGGGAGTATGTGGAGTCACTTACTTAGTTCTAGGTGTGCCCCTTCAGTCAGTCACCTCACAATTTGACCCAGACATTATTTTCCAGCCAGGGCTTCAACACATCTCTTAAGATAATGGGTGCTTTGAGAGTTGCCAAAGAACTGTGATTATTTGAGTACAAGCTCTGACTCACCATTCTTTATCTCATTCGGCTGATACATTAGAGTCCTAGCTATAGCATGTATCCTTTGCCACATCATTGTCTGTATGACGTCTTTCACCAACTTCTAAAAAGGTTTCCATCACCCAGATTTTTTCTGCAAGATGGTATACTGCAAGATGGTTCCCTACATTTCTGACAGCCAGTGTATGTATCCCACTACACACAAAAATATTGTAGGTGCATGCACCTTTCCTTATAATGCCTGAAAGAAATGAGTTTGAGAGGGATAATTAAAAACAAAACATCTATCGACCTGCAGAGAAGCTCATTCCCTTGTGTTTCTGTGCAGGTTAATATTCGGGGGGGGGGGTAACTCCTGGCTCCAAAACAGAACAGTAATTCATATGGAGATTAATTACACCGGAAGGTATCTTTTTGTCACACTAAGATGCCTCATTTGACAGTTCAGGAATGATCAGCCACGCTGCATATGTGGGCAGCATGTCCAGTCATTAATACTTCTTTGGCCCATAACTCACTTTGCACCAGTGAAATCTGCCGGGTTCTGGATCTAGACACATCAAAGAAGCGTTTCAGTTAAATGCTTTGTAAACTTTGTGTGAGAAATCAGGTTGGGGGGAAAAACGGAACTCCACATCGCCATCTGGTGTTACAGTGTTAGAACACATATACAACACATATAAAACGCTCTTTCTTTGCCAATGTAGCTGTGTCCAAGGTGAAATACTAGCACCATTGAACTCAATGCCAAACTTTGGCTGACTTTGGCAATGACAGGATTTCTCCCTCTGTTTGTTAAACAGGTAAAGGCCAATCGGCTCTTATTTCCATGTAAACACCTGACTTTAAATACATTTATCCACCTCTGACAACCTTGGTTCTGAACCCATTTAAAAGTAAGTTCTGAATATAAATTTCATTCAGAATTGTCTCTTTTTTCTCCTGTGACATACCACATGGTTGGATGCCTTTGCCGAGGGCAAAATTCTCAGGAACTTTGTTAATGTATTGCAGATAACCAACTGACAGGATTAGCATTATTTCAATTGGCACATTTTTCCAAACCACCACCAATAGCACTAACCTACATTCCTTTGGAAATGCCACCTGTAATTTGTAAGGATTGAAATCCTGAGCAATAGATGCAATATTTGCTACTCTAAACATTTTCCCTCTAAGCTTCTCCTCTCCCCCCCCCCTCCATTTCTATTTGCAATGTTAAAATATTCTAAGTTTCCCCCTCCTGTTTTGTCATTTCTGATCTCACGGATTCATAATGAAATCCCAGGGAACAAATCTAAATGGAATGATTAAAAGAAAAAATAGAGCTGTTCACCCAGCATGGTCTCTAAATTCAAAAAGAAATAGTCGCACTCTTTGCATTTGATAGCAGATATCAGGGGGGTTGGGAAAGTTATTATTAACTTGAAGTCTCAATTCTAACTACACAAATCAAAATCAGATCCTCAAGGAACTACCAGAAGTGCAAACAATGAGATAAACAAGGCAGGGATATATAGGGAAGATGCGAATCACATAGCGTTCCAGACATTGACAACCTGATTTTTTAATTTAAAAAAATCATGATTTGCAATAGAATCATACAATTGGAAGATACCTAGTTGGTCATCTAATCAGAGGCAGCAACCAGCCTCTGCTTAAACACCCCCAGCATGTATACATTACAGCCCTGGGCCAAATCTGACTCCCCAGTTGCCAACCAGGAAAGGGGAAAAAAAACATGACCAGAGTGTGACTGCACTGCATGTATAGACCTGCCAGCACCCTACTTGGGGGAGTGTCAGTGGGAATCTGGCTTGCCATTATCACAGCAGCAGCAGCACCCTCCCTGCAACAAAGCACTCCAGAGATTTAGAACCAATAGGAGTGCCAGATGAGAACATACATTTCCTAGAAATAAAATATGAAAACAAAATAGGTTCAATAAAACTGATCCAGTGGTTTTTATAAGGCACACATTATCACAAAAATCCATATGGTCAAAGTTTGTGCATTTTACATCTGTATGTTTTTACATTCAATGCGGCAACAAAAATGACAGGCTTAGGTTTAAGTTATTATTGGCCAAGGCTCTGGGACACTGTCATTCATCTTCTGCCCATTGAGTTCTCTCAAGTAGGATATTGTGGCATAACTTAAAAGGTGTACTAACATTGCAAGAGAGAGAAAAATACAGCCTGTAAACTCCAATCACTAAAATGCCATGAATAAATTAAGCTCATGCCCATAAACATAAAGGAAGACTGCCTTGGAAATTAGTAAAGTGCATTTATGTTGCCATTTAGAAAATATTCAGCATCAAGTGTGGAGTCTTACCTATTTTAATAATTTAAAACGAGCTTTAACTTGATGGTCTATTGATGTTTCCTGAAATACCAAGCTGTCTTAACGTTCATTAAAATGATATAAAAACGTGAAGACCAAGTTGTAAGTGCTGTCACAGTTAGTTACTTCTGAGAACTTCATTCTTCGCTTTATTTCTGCTAATTTTCTGCTCATACCACCATGGAAATGTGCCATTAAGGGTGGTATCCCAACTAAACAGTTCCACTAATGTAAGAACTTTTGGAATCTAGGGAGCCAGACCATTAGTCCAGCTTGCTTACTGCCTGATAGTGGTTCTCTGGCATTTCAAGGCAAAAGGTCTCTCCTAGCTCTACCTATAGGTGCCAGGGATTGAATTTGGGACCCTCTGCCTGCAAAGAACATGCTGAGACCCTTCTGGAGGGCTGGGGAAGACCTCAGAAAGCCTCAGGATAAATGGAGGGAGCAAAGTTTCATTGCGCAGCAAAAATCAATTACACTAGTAGAACTGCTTAACTGAATACCACCCTAAATGTATAGCAGTAGTTTTCAGTAGTTCAAGCAGGGACCCACCTTTAATCAAAAAAACTGCAACACAGGACCCACTTTCAATCTTTTTATCATATCTTTCTCATTTCTCCCTTGTCATTTTCTTTATTAAAAGTAAACACACAAAAATAAATTTTGTTGTGTGTTGTAATGGAGTCATTGCTGGGATCCACCTTGGATTGGGGGTATGACTCAGTTATGGATCCCCTTGCATCAGTTGAAGACTGATATTCTCAGTGCTTCCCAAACTCGGCCCTCCAGATGTTTTGGGACTACAACTCCCATCATCCCTAGGTCAGGGATGATGGGAATTGTAGTCCAAAAACAGCTGGAGACCCAAGTTTGGGAAACCCCATTCTAAACCAATGAGCAAGTGGACTTTCCAGCAGTCTGCCCTTATAAAACCATCTTCCTTTATGGTTAAACTTGGCTGCTGTTACCCCTATCAGTAATGAATGACTTTTAATCTTTTACCCCTGTACCAAGTTCATATGTGTTGTCTTGTTTCTGCAGAATGTAACTGTAGCCGTTTTGGCTCAGTCCATGATCGCTGTAATGAAAGAGGAATTTGTGAGTGTAAGCAGGGAGCAACAGGGCCTAAGTGTGATAAGTGTCTGCGGGGATATAACTGGCACAACCAGGGTTGTCAATGTAAGTAATTGCCCTACATCTGCCCTCCTCCTCCTCTTCTCCCCACGCTTTGCTGCCTGCGCTTCTGTGTGCCAATGTGTGCAGTCCCTCAGCACTTTTTTTTATATAAAAAAAAGAGAAACCTTTCTGCAAGGTCTCAAAACTCCTTCAGCCTGAAGTTTAATGAAAGCACTCAAAAGGTAGCAAATTGGCTATGCAATTTATTTCGTTTCAACATCCTGCATAGGTGCAGTGCCATCTCCCTTTCCTTCTGCTAATGCCTGGAGAAACCTTTAACTAAGATAGCACATATATGCACCTTGTCAGCTACAATCAACTAAAGTATGATAAGCTATATCACCAGTGTCTTTGTTCTAAAGGCATATTGAAAACAGAAAGGCGAGAAGAATTGTGCATGTACATTCATTTCGTTGCATTGCCCTTTCCTAGACCCTAGAAATTTTAATTAATATATTGAGCTGTTACTTTCTATACCAGGCTTAGGGAACCTCCAGATGTTGCCAACAGCCCCCGCCAGCATGGCCAATGGTCTGGAATGATGGGAATTGTAGTCCACCAAAATCTGGAAGGGCACGGTTTCCCCCTCCATGCTCTATAAAACCCTAACTGTGGATGTTCTGGTTTACTATCTATTGTCTAACCATTCAAAACTGAATACGAAGAAATGTGACAAAGTTCGTTTGAACTGTAGGAGACAAATCTATGTAGCAAATATTTTTCTGGATCGCTCCAATAATACAGTGCTACTTGTTCATTTTTCCAACAGAGCAGGAGTGGGAAATGTGTGGTTTTCCCCTTGTTGAGGGTTTGCAGTCACTTGGGAGAGGGGGTAATCTACTGGGGGGGTTGTCACATGCAAAGATTTAATAGAATGGGAGCCATTGGAAGGCACTGACAAAGGTCACACACCATATTTAATGTGGCATAAGTCATGGTAATTTCTTAAGGGTGCTGAGGGGCATTAAGATGGAGACACCTTACAGAGCCACAATTCCAAGCACTCTCAATGAACTACAGTTCCCAGGATCCTTTGGGGGAAGCCATGACTGTTAAAAATTGTAAAATTGTGCTTTCAATGTATATGGATGTGACCAAAGCCTGGGAGGAGCCCAAGCCTAATATTGGCAGGGACAGAGCTTTCCCTTTTCTCCAGTTTCCTCCTTGTCACTCACATGAAATTAGGCCAAGGACCATATGAAATTGTGTCCCAAGGTTGCCCACACAGAGAAGCTCCTAAGTAAAGGTCTGCCTACCAAGTGGTCCACCAAGCCATGGCCCTGTGCAGATGTAACACTTTTCAAAGTCACAAACATAGTATTCTTCAAATATAATGCAAACCATGGTTAGCTTTAAACTGGAGCTTTAAAGCAGGTTTGTAAACCATCATTAAAGCTAACTATGGTTAAGTGTTAACCTCAGTGTAGAAATAATGCTAACACCAGTATATACTAGAAAAGGAAAGGGAGCAGGACTTATAAGTAGGAAAGAAGAGGGAAGGGGGACTAGTATATGAGTCGAGGGGGCACACCCATTGTTGAGCATGGGAAATATTACCTGTGCCACTGGGCCAATATAGTGCAGGAATCCTGGTCCTTGAAGGTGCAGTGCAGGGTGGGTGCAAAAAAAAGGGAGCTTAATTGAGTAGAAACAAGAATGAATTTTCAGGTAGGTGAAATGCAATTATCCAATTAGAATTCATCAACTTCTATAGTCTTGCAGTGGAAGTCTCTGGAGCAGAGTGAGCTATTCAGAACAAACATTTCATTAAACACATCTTGCCTAGCTCTCCATTAGTGGATTATCAAGAACAAGCTTTGATTTGATGTGTTCATTACTTGATGTTGTGTGCTTTACGCAAATGTATTTCCATTTGTGCCTTGTTTATTGGCTATTTGCCAGTTCCACCCTGTGGTCATTAAGTGCATTTCCCTTCATCTTCCAGCAAGCATGCAAAATCACCTTCATCTTCTAAAGTTAGGGTGCGCCCTAAATCTACAATGGTGTACTAAAGGTTACAGGATTTGGGCAACCTTTAGGCAAGTTAGCATCAATATCCTGTCCCTCCATCCTCCCCCACCCCTTTAATCTGGAAGTGGGTTCCTGCAGAGTAATAATTGTCCCATGCAACCTCCATCTGTCTCAAGTACTTAGTGCAGTGCAAGAATAGTTTGGGGACTGGTGGGTCCTTCAGTAGTTTTGTAGCTTTGGCACATATGCAAAGGGAAACTTGCCAGCCTCTGGCACTCTTCCTGGTAGCTTGCTTTGAATGTAGGGGTATTACACTATTAAACTAGATGTCATTTGGAAATCTCTTGATATTATCTTAATGCTACATCCTTGCTCCTGGTGCAACTGCTGAAGGTTCCACAAGATCTAACAAATACTGTTGTATGAACCCCTGACTTCATTGAATGGCCTCTCATTTCAGACCACCACCATCCCTCAGAATGCAAGTCCCTTCTTTCTACTCATTATACATTTATCAAACATAATGGAAGGCTACTCCAACTCTAAACTTGCATGTATGTCTATATCTCCCATAGAAATATGGCACTTTAAGGTGTTTGACTTTGACTGCATCATATACTAAATTTTGATAATGTGGGAGACCGCAGAGACAGAAGGGAGTAAAGGAAAGTGGGGATTCCACGACAAGGGACAAATGTAAACAAACGCCATTTTAAGTTCAGTTAAGTTGGGGGTATTGCATACAGCATTAGCCTAAAGGCAAATCAATATGCAACTTGAGCTGCTGGCAGAGGTTCAAGTTATGGTAAGCAACAACCCCTGATAACACTGGTTCTGTTCCCGATGCTTATGCAACACCAGTTGAAACATCATTTTCCTGAATCTAAATATTTGTCAGTGCTGTAACATCCAGTTAGATTTTGATATATTTTAAAGTTACTGAAAGGCTGCTGTTGTACTGTTTCTGATTTGTTTTTATACTGTAATCTGTCCTGAAACCCCGAGCAGTATATAGAGTTCAAGGAAGGTGCAAATCAACTTACACTTTCCCAGAGTACTCAGTAGACCAAATGTTTTCTGAATTCATTTGCGTGTTTTTAAAGAGAAATTGCTGTGCTGGATACAGCTCATATCTCTACTTACCTTGATACCCATGCATTCTATTAGTCTAGGTTCCCACCCCTCTTACACTTTAATTTAGCAAAGGAGACATCATGCAAATGAATCACTATCAAGGTACACCATTTGTTACACATTAATAGTTGCCCAAAACTGCTACCAGATTGGGATCTTGGCATGTAAAAATAGCTGCTATTGATTTGCTTAAATCCACACTGACATTTTCAATTGATCATCACTTTGGATTGAGTTAAGCTATAGACCCTGTTCCAAAAAAGTTTACTTAGGGGTTTCAGAGGAGGCTACAGGAGGTTCACAGACAGACAGATGAGTAGCCAGAAAATCTGAGGAGGTGTTTTTTCCATAAAATATTTTAAAAAGAATTGTATATATTTTACCGGGAACTAGCCTTCAAATTAGCATGCATTTTGAAGTGTTTTGATGTCAGCTTGTGCTACCTATAGGTCTTCTGCCCGATTCCCTATTTTTCAGTCCAGGACTCTGTAAACTTTATAATCAGCTCCTTTCATGTTCACTTCATTTATTTCTCAAGGAAATTTATTATAGTAGTACAGAAAATTACAAGAACAGCAACAGCAGCAACATCTCTCTAATGTGCTATAAAGTCTCCCAAAAGATTACTTGCATGAGCATGCAAAGCATACACTCAATATAAATCCTTGTCTCAGCTGAAACTAAGCTTTAATGACAACTAGTAGAATATGTGTAGCATGGGCAAAGTTAATGAAGACAGAGCCAGAGAACTGGTGTTATGCAGAAGGGGGGGGTATTTTTTTTAAAGGCAGAACCCAACAACAGGGAAGGGAGGGGTAGTGGGTCTGCTGTGAGATGTGTTGCAAGGTGGGTGGGAGGGGGAGAGAGAGAGAGAGAGAGAGATGCATTGCTATGTCCAATGGAAGGTATAATATATAGAGAGAATGAAGAAATATAAGGGCCCATGGCCTCAGCCACACTTGCATCCAAGCATGCAAATGAACTCAACAAACATATGTAATGAGATATTTAGCTCAGAGACAGTGTGCAATGGAGAGGTTACATTTTGCACTAGTATGTTAGAAAATCAGTACTTTGATAAAAGTCAAAAGCTTAACATCAACAAAATGTACAGTTTTATTGCAAGATATAAATATTGATTACTATGCAGTCTTCTGCTGAAGGAAGAAGAATTGGCGAAGCAAACAGCATGTAAATTGGATTGGTAGTATGTTTTTGCCTGGGGCAGAAGGAGTGGTGAGAGACAGCAAATAAATAAGTGGAACCTAATTGGCAAGAGGAAAGAGGAGGGGAACAAGATTATGTGTTACTAGCAGGCAAAATGCAGTAACTGGGGTCAAGGTACTTTGGTGGATATGCAAAATGACAGTGAGGCTGATTTCAGAAACAAAGGATAGTGTGGAAGGTCCTTTGGGGTGAAGTCATGGTAAAGGGAATGGCCCCGCCCAGAGAACCCTACAACGCAAGCTGTATTTACAATAGGCATATGCATGTGGAAGAGGAGTCCTTGCTGTTACCGTACACCAACCTCATGCAATTTGAAATTTGGCCTTCTGTCATGAATCTATGCAATTGTCCCTGCTCACATGGTTGTGTCATTCAGATACAGCTGCCAATTGCATGGGATGCATAGTGGTTCCTTGGTGGCTGCGGATACATCTAAAACATACCTTACAGAGCTCTGGTTCTGCCCAAGAACTATCCCTCCGGCACATTCCCCTGGAGGCCAAGTTCTCATCTGCATATGCAATCTGCTTCTGCAAGGCTCAACTAGATGTTACTACATGAGACTATACCTGTAAGGTTTCTGGTGTTAGAAATCTGTATCATGCTTCCAAGGAGACCCCCTGTATCAGTGCAGCATAATAACATCTGTGTGCCATGGCAATACAGGAGGTCTCTGTGAAAGTTACTGCATGGGCTACAGCATCTGACAACTCATGCAGATCTGCAGAATTCTGGATTCTGTTTAGGTTATTTCTTTTGTATATGTCTGCTGCCATTTGATTTAATTTATTAATATTATGCCTCAAGGGCCAAGAATGTTCATGCAATATCTTATTTTACAGAATTTACTTACTATTTTAATTTGATGTTAAGAAGACAAGCCACAGGACACCTAATTCATCACATGCATCCATGGACCTCTGCAATATAAAGTTGTTACTGATTTACTGATTTGAAATGTTCAAGGCAAATTTGTAACCATAGACAGCATAGATGCAAGATGTTACTGAAAATTGACAGTGGGTGTTATCTGCTAACGTGTTGGTAGTCAGGGGAAGGGGGTGAAACTGTCCATTCAATAAGCACAGCTGCTAGGGTCTGGGACCAGGGTTGCCACCAAATTTACCTACAGCAACATTTTATGGTAAACTTGAAGGTTCCTACACAGAAGAAATCCCAAGGAATTTTGAAGGGAGCAAAGAGTTTTAGTAAGTTCTTTTAAAAAAAAAGTCAAGGGGGCTTTACATATTCCCTGTATCCCTATTACAATGTCCTTTCTTATGGTAGTAGAGATGACCCTTGTGAATGTAGGATTTATACCAAAGAATCAGCACCCTATACCTTGTTTTTATCTGTGTTGATTCTACACTACTAGCTGGCAAATATATTAACAAAAAAGAGCAGACAAATAAATAATGACATTGCACATCTAAGGATTTCTTTTTCTGATATTTAGATAGAAACAACTTTGAAAAATGTGCCACATCACCTGCTTTAACATTTCACCTGGAGGGAATCTGTTGCACATTTCAATGCATTCAAATGACTATGTAACAGTTTTTAAGTTTTTCATTTGTAATATCACATATTCCTATGTTTCAAACAGAGACTAGGAAATATAGGGGGAGGGGAAAATCAGAGTGAGAATTGCTAAATCTTAAACTTCTCAGGAGGGACGCGGGTGGCACTGTGGTCTAAACCACAGAGCCTAGGGCTTGCCGATCAGAAGGTTGGCGATTCGAATCCCTACAACGGGGTGAGCTCCCATTGCTCGGTCCCTGCTCCTGCCAACCTAGCAGTTCGAAAGCACGTAAAGTGCAAGTAGAAAAATAGTGCAAGTAGAAAGTGCAAGTAGAAAAATAGGTACCGCTCCAGCAGGAAGGTAAACGACATTTCCGTACGCTGCTATGTTTTGCCAGAAGCGGCTTAGTCATGCTGGCCACATGACCCAGAAGCTGTACGCCAGCTTCCTCAGCCAATAAAGTGAGATGAGCACCACAACCACAGTTGTCCACGACTGGACCTAATGGTCAGGGGTCCCTTTACCTTTACCTTTAAACTACTCAGGAGGCAGCTTCTAAAGCAGTGACCCCAGTAGAAGCTTCCATGTGACAGTGAGACCTCCATCTCTGTTTCTGAATGAGGCACCTTTGCTCTCTCTCCTAGTTTCCAAAGGATTTTTCTCTAAAGCTGCTGGCAACACTACACACACACACACACACACACACACACACACACACACACATCCATGCTCCTAAGTCAAGTGAGAGCAAAAGCTTTTCCAAAACGGCTGGAGTGCATGTCTGCATAAGAAGACACAGATGTCTTATCCTCCAAGAAGGCTCCCTTCCAGGAAGTCAAGACTTCTTTGCTAGAGTATATAAAGGAGGGGTGACAACCTATAGTCCTCCATATATTTCTGGACCATGACTCCATCTCCCCTGGCAAAAGCTGGCTGGGGCTTGTGGAACCTGGAGATCCATAGGTGCTCTATCCCTGGTATAAAGCATCAGTCAACACCAAACACTTCCAGTGCCTCTGAGTCTTGTGTCTGGCCTAAGCCTGTAGTTTGGGAAGCTCTCCATGGTCCTGACTCTTATCTGCCTTTATTGCATTTCGCCACATCTGACTGGAATATACCCACAGACTCCAGCCTGGAACAGGAAGAGGATGTGGTTTTATTAACACTGAAGGCAGAGATATTTGCAAGTTTCACTTGGGGCAACATTCAAACACTGTTCAGGCGACTACTCTGCACAATATTAAGTGCTGAGATAGCTGGCTTGCATGGCAATGGTCAAGATTAAAAGGCAATGGTTTGCCTAAAGCCACATAATGAATTAATGACTGAATTGAACTTCATGTCTGGAAGTTATCAGCTCAGTTCTCTTAGATATTTCACTTCACTCATAACCATGTATTTAACCTTTCTATGCATTTGAGATCATGTATGACCTCAATGGGATGTAAAACTGTAAAATGTTTGCCCCCTAACATGTGTGACTTCATTCTGCCTGTAAAATGGAATAGTTCATTATTTGGAGGTGTTACAAATCACATCCTTTACTTACTGTGCATTTTTTATCCCAACTAAACTGAATTAGGGATGCAGGCATGAAACACTGAACGTCTGTGGCCCTATTGTGAAAATTTTCATTTAAGTGGAGGACATTTAGATAAAGTGTTAAGCATTATTTATTTTATGATACCACCAATATAGTTTGATTTGAAAGGGAAAGTGAATGAATAATGGTATCAGGTTTGTGTGGATCTCCATAGGAAATTATCTTTTAGAGATCCCAAATTACATTCCTGTGCATACTTCTAAACTGTGTTCTAAACAATCTGTAATACATTTTTTTTTGATAAAGATGGCCTAAATACATCTCATTTTAACAAAGCAAAACAGAAAGACTTTATTTGGTTACATTTGACAAAATATTATCAATAAAGTGTAGTGGTTGTTTTAGTGTAGTGAGTTAAATGGCACATTTGTTCAGCTCTCACTATGATGTGTTGTTGCGATGCAAATAAACACTAATTTAGCCACATGGGAAACTTTTATAACATGTCTGACACTTGTTGCAACATTCTAAGTTGGAAAAATGTGATGATGCCCTGAAGCTGCACTTATGAATTTACCATCAACTCTTTTAAATGAAGGCAATGTAGTGGAGTTATTATATGAGGGCTTCATGCCAATTGGAGAACAAAATGTGTCCCAGGGGCTGGTTCAATAAGTTGACTCTGGCCAGGAAGTACATTGGTCTGCTTTAGTAATGCTGTTCTTATGGATCTTTAAAAAAAAACAAAAAACCCACTTCATTTTCATACAACCTCATATGTTGGCCTTACATCAGTCAGAGTATAATGTGTTGCCATGGATGTAGTAATGGGGCACCATACTAGAAATGCAACTAACAGTTACCTGTAAGACTTCAGTACTGTATAGGCAAAGAAGCATAATTTTTCACATCTGTTGAGGTAGATGTCTCAGACGATGGTCCCAGTGAAGCATGACCGTTTCTTAGGAGGCTGTCAACTCCCCTAGATGGTCTCAGCAGAAACCGAAAGGGTTTTTCATGCCCTCTCCCCAAATTAAAAAAATACAGTTGTATCCAATGCTGTTGTCCCATTAGCACAAAGACTTCCTCCTGCACATCAGGGACTTCCTCTCCCTGTGCGCCTTCCACCCACCCCCAAATCTAGAGGGAAAGGGAGTTCTTGAACTAACAGGATGACTTTGTTAGATGCAACCCATAATGTTCGGATGAAGTTGACTATGCTGGAGGAGAGGCATTCAGCTTTGCTGAAGGTCCCAAGCATCTCCAGTTAAAATAACTTTTGGCTGCAGGGCTGGGAAAAGCCCCCTTTCTGCTTCAGACCTAGGGGTCCACTGCTACTCAGAACAGCACTGGGCTAGATTTCATTTATTGCATTACAAAATATTCTCATAGCTGCCAAGTTTTCCCTTTTCTCGCGAGGAAGCCTATTCAGCATAAGGGGAAATCCCTTTAAAAAAGGGATAACTTGGCAGCTATGTATTCTGTCCTGACCTTTAACATGAAAGTTTTCAGACAAATGGCAGCTTCATATGTTCATTATGTGTTCATCCATATCCTTGCAATCCCATCCCCACAGCCAGAGATTCAGTTTTAGTCCAGGAAACTCCAAGAGGATACTCGCTCAAATTATGGTGAAATATTAGATATACCCACTCATAAGTGTCCAAAAATTACAGTCCAAGGAAAGAGCCATCTTGCTTTATCAGCAGGGTCACATGTGAGTTATTGGCACTTCTGTAGCATGCAAACAATAATGAATGTATAAAAAGTTAAACGAGGAGCCTGTTTCTTCTCTTCAGAAAGTATAATTTTTAAGTGGTTAATACTTGATAGCTTGGTAATAAATATTTCAGTACAAGATACGGCAATCAGAAGTAGCTTGGAATGAAAATGCAAAGGGAGCTTAGAACAGAAAGAGACAGAGCTTCTATTGGGTGCATGAAATAAACCAGCTTGAAAGATTAAAACAACAATTGCTACGTTGGACTGCAAATCTATTGAAGGGGAAAAATATAATGTTGTTTATTGAGAAGAATTATTCATTGCTCATTTGAGCAAAAGTAGACATGGGCAGCTGGTATTGTGAAATGACAGGTGGGCAGACATTACTGTAAAAGTTTGTCCTCAGTAGGAGTTGTGAAATTTGTATAAACTGCTTGCTCATCACTGACTTAGAACAGGTACAAAAAAATCCCCAACAATCCAGCAATATATAAACCTGGCATTAAGGCCAGATATGAATACATATGAAATAAAGAAGTCATTAATATTAAACCCCATTGCATTTTTTAAAAAGTCAAGATCATTAAAAAGAAATGTTGCTAGATATGCGGTGTGTCCATGGATAGATCCCCTCAGTTTGTGGCAAGTCTGGTGGCAGAGCAACTTCACCTAAGGTGGACAGCTATTTCCCCGCCCCACAACTCTACTACCTACTGCCAAATACTATATAACAATACTACCCAAATGACAACGGGGCCACAATCAGAAAGCAAGCATGGATCCTGGGCTAAAGAATTCCCACCACCACCACCACCAAATGATGCAAATCAAATAGGGCGAACCCACCAGGTCACCATGTGGGGTGTTCTATGGCTCACTGGCCCCTGACTGGGCCTTCGGACACAACCTTCCCCCTGGTCTCCTTTACTGGCTATGGATCCAATCCAATGCCTCTTTCCACCAAAAAGTTGTGGCAGTAGCTATGAGGCAGGCCCAATTTGTGGGCAAGGGAATTCTTTAGCCCAGGATCCATGGGCCTGAATATTGTGACTCATCAATTCCACAAGGAAGTCTCATGCTGACTGCTGACTGCTCCCAGTGCAGCTGGTTTAAATGCTGTGGCAGTGGACCAGAGTGAAGCCTGGGTCCATCGCCAGAGCCCCGCCCACCCAAATGGCCATGATTGGCCAATTCAAATAAAATTCAGTGGTAAATCTCGTTGACCCCTGCGGCCAGCTGAGGCTGATGATGGAGTCAGCCAGGTGTGCAGATAGGAACCCGCTGTTAATGGTAAACAGTCTTTACTGATTTTACAGATAGGGCTTCCTCCCAGGTAAGTGGTTATAGGATTGCAGTCTGAATCTCTTTACTTGCATCTGTTAAGGTTATTTCAACAGCAACAAAGAAATACCATTGGCAACAAAAAAGAAAAATTAAAGCAGCTCTACTACTAGCATTTAGCCGGGAATTAAGTGCTATGAACCGTTTAAGTCTTACATCTCAGTAAATATTGCATGGGATTGGGCTACATAAGTGTGAAGCAACAAACTGCATTTTTGAGAGCTACGGACAGATCGTTCCAAATACAAACAGGAACACGCAATCTCTCAAACATGTTCCCAGACATGTCCCCTGGCAGAGGATACATATGCAGAGATACACTGATTCTGGCCATTGAAGGAGCTTTTGAGCCGAAGCACACACTATATCCTCATTATATATCAGCAGGAGATTATTCAGCAGGGTGTTCAGTTAATGAGATGCTGCACTGTGGAAAATTTGGAAAAGTAGCCATTTTGGTGTCACAATGTGAAGTCCTCTTTCAGTGAAAAAGATGCTTAACTTAAATTGTTGTTACTGTCTAGGTTTTTTTCTTTCTTTTAAAAAATTCTTATTTCCAAGGCAGTTGTGGAGAGACAGTTTCACTATATGTGGCCCTCCCCAACCACAATAACTAAGACTGGGTTTGGAGAATAAGGCAGGAGCTGCTGGATATTATAATGTAAACGGGTCGGTATCTTTGAGCCCAGTCACCCACTTGTACCAATAGTAGAAGAGATTTTTAAACCTCTTTAACAGGCACAAGTACAGAAGCATTGGGCTGCAATCCTACACATACTCAGTAAGCCACACTGAATTCAGTGGGACTTACTTTTGAGTATGCACATATAGGCTTGTGCTCTTGTGACATACCTAACATCAACGCAGCTGTGCCAGTTTAATATGTTCTTCTTCATCCAGCTTTCTCACGCAGCAATACAAGGGACACAACTTAGTCTCATTGGCACAAAAACATACCAGAATTGCAGACCCAAGGTCAAACAGCATCACCCCAAAATGTACCCTGTCCACATTCACAATTTTCAAATACCAGGGCATCACCCATAGCACTTTAAACAAGCTAGCTATTATACATGATATGCTCGTGTTTAGTTTATCACCGTGCAGTATATAGTGGTACCTCTGGTTAAGAACTTAATTCGTTCCGGAGGTCCGTTCTTAACCTGAAACTGTTCTTAACCTGAGACGCCACTTTAGCTAATGGGGGCTCCTGCTGCCGCCACGCCGCCGGAGCACGATTTCTGTTCTCATCCTGAAGCCAAGTTCTTAACCCGAGGTACAGTACTATTTCTGGGTTAGCGGAGTCTGTAACCTGAAGCATTTGTAACCTGAAGCGTTTGTAACCCGAGGTACCACCAAATGTTTAGCTGCATGCCTGTAATATAAAGTTTTATGTGACTTTCAGATTCCTTTCCTCATGACAGATCCTTGCCGTATTTACCAACCTGGTCTTTCCCAATATGCTTCTCAAACACATGATAAACTAAGAAGATCCTTCTGGATCAGGCCAATGACCCATCTAACCTAGCATTATGGTCTCACAGTGGCCAACCAGCTGCCTTCGGGAAGCCCACAAACAGGGCCTGAGCACAACAGCACTCTCCCCACCCCCCTGTTCCACCTATCTGTTCTCTTCCAGCACTTCTACTCCCAGTATTGCTTCCCTACACATCTTACTCCTTTCCCCCTTCTTCCCTTGGATAATCTGACCTGCCATTTCCACCAATGGCAGCTGCAGGCTCTTCAAACTGCCAAACTGCTGTGCAACAGAAAGGCAGCTGGGGTCATTACTGAAAGAGGCTTCTTCATCGCCACTAGAGCCATAAAACAATTCCCTTTGTAGATTACAGTACAGATACTGAGAAGAACCAGGCTTCTCTGTTTCCTTTGAAAAGTGTTTAAAGTTCTAGCCATCATTTGAGAGCCTTGAGCAACTTCACTATGTTAGAACCAGGGCTTTTTCCCCAGCCAGAATTCAGTTCCAGCACCTCTCAGGTGGGCCATTTAAAAGGGAAAATATTGTGAGAAAACATTTAAAAGAGAAAATGTTGTGAACATTTTGCTTCTTATTTAAAAGTCTTTGTTGATAAGAAAACGTATAAATCTTAAATACCATTTCATAATTTAAAGAGGTATGAGTGGGAGGCATTCCAATAAAGAGATTATTTATTTTCACCTTATATTTTACAGTGCTGGCACAGTGACGTAGCAATAAATAACCTGCCTTTTTCCACACATAAAGCAAATAGGGGGTATTGCGCCTCATAACTAATATAAATCCTGATTTTTTTCCACCTGTTAGCTTGGTTCATAAAAGTAATATTATAATTTTACTTTACTTTGCAACCTCCACAGATAATTCTTCGGAGTTTGTCAATCTAAGCCTTGCTTCCATCGCCATACAAATTTGAGGGTTTGAAAAGGGACATCTTGTTCTGTGGAGAGCACCCCCTAAACTTGCATTCATCCGCGAGTAAAGCAACACAGGATGTATTTCACAAGGCCTTCTGCCTATATCACCATAACCACATTTGCAATCCCTGATCCCTATGGAGAAGGCCAAGAATGCAGTCCTTTCCTCCTAGCTGGAAGCAAGGTTTACAGCCAGATACAAAGAGCTTGCACATGTGGCTCTGCCATATTCTAATTATCCATTCATTTATTCATTAAATGCATTTATTAAATTTATATTCTTCCCTTCAAACCCAGAGCAGTGGATGACAATATATATATATAAAATATGGAGATCATAAAACAACAGTTATAAACTGGATATTTTATTTATTTATTCCTTCACTTAATTTTTCATTTGTGCCACATTCTGCTCTTGTAACTGGTGTTCCTACTGCTTTTTCGTTAGGTTTCCCCCAGAAAACATAACATTTAAATTAACTGATAACCTATTCAATTTCAAGCCATAATGTGGAAAAATGGCCTCTTTGCTTCTATTCAGCTCATATCAATACATCAAGTAAAATCCCAATTTGTGTGATTTATTTTAGTGGGGAGGAGGGAAATCTAAAATGGAATTTGCACAAATTGTCAAAACAATAAACTGCCATTTTGTTCAAAGCCAAAGCATTATTAAAAATAGGACTGGCTTCTAGTGCCCCCCCCCCAAAAAATGCACAACACTAAAGTGAAGCAGTAATTAAAGTTTTTAATTGGCATGGATAATCCAGACAGAAATCTAATATCTTTCTCATTTTGAGGAAATCCAAATCCAAAGGATTCTCTTTTAGCTACCCAAATGTAGAATAATTCTTTTCAAAGCATTTCCATAAGCATTTTGCTATGCACAGCAGGTATCTCACGTGAAAATTTACATAACAGACTTGACTTACCTCTTTGGATCCATTCTAATCTACTTATTAAAATGTGTAGGGCAGTTTTTTTTTCTTCCCTGACAAAAAAACTGGAGTGTACATATATAGCTCAGCCAGAACAAATTTCTCTTTTAAGTCAAGCATACAATTTTCGAATGTGGTATTAGACAAGA
Source organism: Zootoca vivipara (assembly GCF_963506605.1). NCBI lineage: Eukaryota > Metazoa > Chordata > Lepidosauria > Squamata > Lacertidae > Zootoca > Zootoca vivipara. The sequence goes on along the minus strand of NC_083282.1, from coordinate 17,300,085 downwards.
GTCTGTACGGAAACCCACCGTATTGCTCAGTAACCCTCTAATCACACCCCAGTGCAAGGTTTCCATAAAAGAGCTGTGCTCCAGTATTATCTGCACGCTTGTTAATAATTCAGAAAATGGGGAATTGTATAGCTATAATCCAGAGATCAGGTCCCCATAAACTCTCATTGCCAACTGTGGGGGTTTATACTGTGTACTGAATGCTTTTTTCTCTTCTGTAGTAAACAGTGCACCCAAGTTGCATACACAAGGCTATATTTAATATTCACATAATATGGAGGCAGTTTACTGAGAGCTGGTCCTGAAATGAAGGTGGCAGAACAGCCATTTTATGGAGAACAGTGAGATAGATTTCACATTTTTCACAAGCCTGAACCCAACTCATGAGACTAGTTGAAAGAAACCACCTTACTAACTGAATTCTTGGGAAATAAATAATTACTGATGAGAACAAAAGCTTTTATCAAAAGTCTATTGTTTTATCTAGTTTTGAATCCATTTCAAAAATTTCTACACACACACAATTTACCGTCCTTGAGAAATATACACATTGTCATTGCCCTCACTTTCTTTAACTGACTTTAGTTGCCTTCAGTGATCATCATATAGTCATATATCTTTATAGCATCATAACCTAATTACATCCACTATATCAAGGGTGGAGTGGAGAACTGGATTTGTCCAGGAGGACAAGTCCGAGACGTGAGCAAGGCCTCTCATCTGTCAATCAACTCATAGTTGGGTATGTGTAGCCTGGTAAAGAGAAGACTGAGGAGGTGATTTCATAGCCATCCTAAAATATACATGAAGGGTTGTTACATAGAAGATGGAGCAAGCTTCTTTTCTCCTGCTCCAGAGGGACCCAAACCAATGGATTCAAATTGCAGGAAATGAGATTCTGACTAAACATTAGAAGAACTTTCTGACAGCAAGAGCTGGCAGCTGGCAGTGGAACAGACTACCTTGGAAAGCGTATAATCTACTTCCTTGGAGGTTTTTTAAAAAAAACAGGTTGGATGGCTATCTATCAGGGATTCTTTAGTTGCAATCCCTGCATTGCAGTTTCAAGTGGGACCCAGAGAAGGAGCTAAGTAGTGCTGGCAGTAGGCCCTTCCAAGACCTGAGGCAAGTGCCCAACCATGTCAACCTCTGGTGCCACGGGTAGGAAAGGAGGAGTGTGTTCTCAGGGCAGGGAGTTGTGGGTGGGGCTTCTTAATAGTAGAAGCAGTGGGGTGGGCAGATGGGAATTTTGATTGAAACCATAATAATAATAATAATAATAATAATAATAATAATAATAATAATAATTTACTTATACCCTGCTCATCTGGCTGGGTTTCCCCAGCTACTCTGGGCGGCTCCCAAAAGATATAATAATAATAATAATAATAATAATAATAATAATAATAATACGATAAAACATCAGACATTAAAAGAATGTAGAGGCACATGAGATTCATTTCTCCCTTTCAAACATACCAAGCAGTCCAAATCACTGCCGTTCCTACTAGAAAGACTTCGTCTTCTGGTCTGGTTGCATACTCCTGACTCTCTTAAGACTGCCCAAGGCTCTGTGTTATGACATGTGGCTTTCCTCCATCAAAAAAAATTAGGTTGTCAGTACCTTCGGGGAAGAGGAATCTACATTTTCATGCGGCCTGTTACTGCATACTTGGTACAGATTTTCATATATAGATATATGTAATGTCCAACCTAAAGCTGAACAGGAAAACATTTGCTCTCCTTCATTGTGGGAATCTTTTATCACATTTGAATACTACTATGTTCCCTTCGTTTTCTTATCTCTAAGCCGTATGTGCACAGTTCCTTTGGCCTTTCATTACCAGCCTCATGCTTTTGAACTTCATTATCACATTTACAGCTTTCCCCAGTCTTCACCAACTGATTGTACCCCTCAGGTGACTCCAGCAGCTTTGGGGACTGTATTATGAACTGCCTGGTATCCAAAGGCAATCAAAAGGATTTATGGCATGGCTGGAGCTGAGGATTCCTTCCCACCCTTAAGAATCTTCTTCCTGAAAGCACTTGATCTAAATCAGACAACTGCACAAGCTTAGTTAACCGCGCCTCCCCTTGCCTAAGAACAACTGGAGGGCTCCATCCCCTCTGGGACAACAGTAATTCTAAAATGCCTAATCCTGGATTTATTTTCAATTTTGTCCGTTTTAGAAAGCAATCTCTTGTTATCCTCTATCAGGCCTGTCAAAACGACTATATGATGTGAGATTATTATCTCTGTCTGGAGAGAGTGCCCACTTATTCTTTTGTGCATTGCTGGATATTGTTCCTTTACTCTTTTACCTTTTCTGTTATTTCAAAGTCCTTGGTAGCTGCATTTCTACTGTCACACACCTCTGGAACCGATTGTGTGATTTCATAACATTTTTGAGCACAGCAGATACAGAATAGTTTTAAGTCTATTTCTCTATACCCCTGGTCTCAAAAGATCTTTCCTTCCTTCCTTCCTTCCTTCCTTCCTTCCTTCCTTCCTTCCTTCCTTCCTTCCTTCCTTCCTTCCTTCCTTCCTTCCTTCCCACCTTGAACATATTAGGAAGTGTTGAGGTTTCTAAATTGTGACTTACATTGCCCATATGCAAACATTCTGAATGAGAAAATCCAAACATAAGTTTCTGCTTCCCATATTTTCATGGAGCAGAGTCTATATGAATTACTACAGTCCTGATCCTATTTCATAGTTTAGCCCAAAATTGGGTCATCATCAAACATGGCACCACTGCCTTACTCTTCAGAAGCCGGTGGATCCTGATCAGAAACTGGCTTAAAATAACTTGCTACGCCAACAACTGTAAGATTTTTAAAAAAACAAAACAAAACAAAACTCATTCTCCAGAGATCTAGTATAACTTCAAATAAATACTTACAGAAGGTCATTATGTGTGATGCTTTGAAAATAATCTGATTTAATTCACTGGGACTTATTCCAAATTAAGTGTGCATAGCCCTATGCTACAGTCCTATGAATATTTACTTGGGGATAAGACCACTGAATGCATTGGGATTTACTTTTGAGTAAACACATGTAGGATCGAGTTGTTATTCAGCAATGAGTTGCCTTTGGGCAATATTGTTAAGTTGTTTTTATGATTTTGAATTAACTTTGTTTCAAATTAAATGGGTAGCTACCAAATTCCTTTCAGATGCAATAGTCGAAGAGGCACCCATCCTCCAGCTCTGTGGCTGATCTTGAGTTTTCTTAAGCACTCCCCACCCCCTTTAATATGCAATTAATTACTTCAACTTCTCAAAGACCATTACTTTCACTTTTTTTGTCTCATGGGGGGGACGGGGGGGGACGTTTCTGTTTCAACCTAGTCTTCATGTTATAATTATTCATTCTTTCCATAGCGTTGGAGTAAGTGGTTGTTTTTCGTAGCAGCATATAGCTTTCTTTCACATGATTTCACATTGTAAAAATAGGAAAAATGATATAATGTGTGTGTGTGTGTGTGTGTGTGTGTGTGTACTAATCCACCACATGAGTGTCACTTTTTAGAAGATCTACTGCTGTGCCAGAGATCAGAAGCTGTTACATTCGTTTTCCAGTCCATATTGCTGGAATCGTGACTTCATTCAAAATCGGGGTCGGGAAAACCTTAGGTGAAATGTTAAGAAGCATGAAAAGCCTGCAATCAGCAGCACCTAAATATAGTATACTGACTCTCATAATCTTTAATAGGGTCATCCATTATGCTATAATGATTATAGGGTGTCTGCCTTGAGTGGCTCCTTTCCCTTCAGTCTTAACACTTTGGGTCAGTCTCAAATGCCACCTTTTCTCAGCTGCTTCGGCATTAATCAGCCACCAAGTGGAAGAAATGGCTGCTTTTCCCAGGAGGCCACTAGCAATTGCATCCCACATCTCCCATTGCCAAAATGTGGAAATCCATCAGTCCCAGCTATTAAGTGCTAATGAGAGCAAGGTTTCTGTGCATTTCATAGCCGTGTGGGAGCAGGGATTTCATCAGGTGATACTTGTCTCACTTGTAGATGACAAACTGCCACCTTTCTATGCAACTGTAAAAGTACGCCAGCACAGTGTGCTTCTGTGCATCTTCCCCTTATTGGAGTGATGCACAGTCCAATAATGGACTTGCACCAGTGATGGCTTGCACCAGTCTATTACTGGTATTCAGTATTTTATATTTATTCAATATGTTATCAGCTTTTGTCATGTGATGGTGAGACCTTTGTTCTTGAATCCTGTTTTAGGTACATAAAATACATGAAAGCTACTTTTGACCTATCTGGCCCCATATGAAGCTGTGGCATCCCCAGACACTCTGAGGTTCTCCACTAGTGTACTATACATCTCAGTTGCATCTCTTCCCTGTTAGTGAAAGGGATTCACATGCCCAAGAACGCTGTTCTCACTGCAGCATACATTGATCAAAACAACTCTTCCTTCTTTTTTGCTAGATTAGCAAATATTAATGACACTGGGATTAGGAAAAAAATGGCTTCTTGTGAATCTATACTGCCATTTTCTAACACGTGAATTTGTGCTACAGTGTTGTGATTATGCCTCTGAAGTTGTTGTGCTTGCTAATCTGCCGTGAACCAGTCATAGTTGGAAGCTATTTACTACGGGTCCTACCAAATGTCCTTTTATTCAAATATTGCTTCTGTCTGATGGTGTGAGTGAAAGCAACTTGTGTGGCAGACAAGTCATCAAGGAAGAAAGAAATTTGTGGCGGTAGCCAAAGTTTGAAGAGTATAGATGACTCACCAGCTTCACTCAAACATCAAAGATAAAGAATAGAGATAAGAATTTGCCTTCACTTTTTTGGCTTGCATGTCATACCATGGGTCAAGCTACTAGTATCCTTTCTATATAGCGCTCTAAGTGCTTATGACAGGGCATTTAATTAACTATTAGTTTCCCATTTAATTATTTAAGGCTAGTAATGATCAATATCCATGCTATTGCATTGATACTCCATGCCTGGCATTGCCCAGTTTAGAAAGAAACAAAGAAACACCAAACCACAGCTGCCCTTTTCAAACATGCTGAATCTTTTAAGGGATTTTGCAGCTGGAGTTTTCTACAAAAGTTTTATTTCTTTCAAGCCAAAGATCATATGTGAATATTAGATATAAGCAGAATATTAGATATAAGCAGCATAGTCTACCTTATGCACACTTAAGTCCTATATATGTCTACTCCAAAATAGTCTCATTGGGTCAATGGAACTATACCTCTTATGGTAAGTGTTCATAGGATTACAGCCTTGCTGAGGGTATAGACTGTAAGGAATAATAATTGCTGATCATGTGACTGCAGTGCAAAGCAGTAGACACATCTTTTATCAACAGCACAAATCTTTGTTCTCTCCCCAAAGGCATTGTTTTTCAGTGCTGTTGGAAATGCATCACTTTACACCCAGCACCACAAACAGAAATAGAACTCAACATATGCTATGGTATTCACTGGAGTCAATTTATTAATCTAGATGCATATACATATTTGAGTGAACCAGTCTGAAGATTTCCAAACAAATGTGGAAATTCACAAAATATAATATTGCTATGAGTATCTAAGAAAAAGTCTAGTTCCTTATTCTGCATTTATTTCTTCTGTTGCTGCTTGCAATCTTTTCCCAGACTTGAAATCTCATCAGACTTGCTTTATGGTTTATTATTTCTCTTGGTTTATATTTGCAATATAAATATGCCCAATTAGGCTCGTCTAGTGTGCTATATTAAAGAAGTCTAAAATGCAGACATATGGTCATCATCATCACAATTCCCTGAGCAAGCAGCATTTATAATGGCTTAATATGCAGTTGTGACATTTACAGATCAGAAACTGTGGATGCATTTCAGTGTTGTGTCAACGGGTCATAAAAAATACATTAGTGCTGTAAAAGGAATCACAGAGGAAGGTGACGAAGGAAGAACATGTTTAGATGCTGCCTGTTGGTTGCCCTCCTGTTAATTATGGCACGGTATGCTGGAGAGGAAGTGAAAGAGCATTATTATTCAACACATTTGCATGAACAGAATTAGAAGTCAACTGTGCATCGGGAACAAAGGGCATGCTTTATAAGCAATTCCACCAAGCACTACTTGTTGCTGCAACCTCTGTTGATTTGAATATAGCGAACACATGAAACTTCCTTATATATGTGTCAGGGTTTGGTCCATCCTGCCCAGTGCTGGCAGCAGCTCTCCTAGTCCTACTCAGGTTTGCTCCCTGAGATTGTTCTAACTAGAAATGGAGTCTTGGATTGAACCTGAGAACTTCTGCTTAAACAACATGCATTGAATTACTGAGCTATGGCCTTCCCTCGATAAAGAAGACCATGGGGGATTTATTTGATTCGTACTTTGAGTGTTTAAACTCCTTTTAGAATATATCATAAAAAAAAGAAGGATTAGCAAGAGATTGGACAGAGAATGCATGCTGGGTGGGTGGGTGGAAGGAAGGAAGAGAATATACATAGGAAGAAATATTTTAAAATGTGACATATGTACTTCTCAGTTAATTGTTGTCTTGTGTCTAGTAGTCACTTTGGTGTTGTTGTTGTTTTAAAAAGGGGGAAATTTGTCCTATTTCTTTCTTTATTCACTTGCTTATGAGATTCCCCAGAAGCATGCTCTCATTGCTCTGCTATATCCTCCTCGTGCTTTCAGCTTACCTTCTACAGATAAGTTCGCTTAGTGTAATGGCATCATGTCTCATACTGGTATTTTGCTTTCGGCAACTAAGTGTTGCCTTTTTGTTAACGTACAAGTTTTGTCCTGTTTGCTGCAAATATCATCATTGTATATAAATATGACTATTAATAATTCCAGTTCAATAATAATAATAATAATAATGACAACATATAGAGATTCTGTATGACAACATATAGAGTCAATGGTGTTTCCCTTTGCTATGCCTTGTCTGTCAGGAAAACTGCACCTGTAAGGCACTCCAAAGGCAGGGCCGGCCCAGCTCAAAGGCAATTGCCTCAGGCAGCAGGATCCACAGGGACAGCAGATACTGATACCAATGTTCACTCACCCCTTCTTCCCTGGGGGGGCACCAAAATGTCTTGGGCTGGCCCTGTCCAAAGGTATAAAATTACTTGGATACTGAATAACTGTGAGCCTGCAATCTGACAACAAATTAAGTAGGCATTGATCCCAAAAAATCCCCATTGCATTTCTGTCCGTGTAACTGGGCACTTGAGCCTTGATTAAGCATTCACCTGAATGCTTGTGTGGGCTAGAAGTAGAGAGAGGTGACGGTGTTTCTGGACATGCTGCCTTCACTTCAGAACTTCCTGCATTTGGAGAAGACTGTATCAGGGCACATGAGTATGCTTAGCATCCCCCTTCAGACCTCTCCTCTCCAGACAAAGGAGGTCTGAAATGCAGCTGGTCCACATGGGAGGGTTGGGATCAGGACTTGCATGCTCCCCTCTGCCCTGCCTGCCCTCTTTAAGCGCACACATGTTCACTCCGAAAGCCTGGAGAAAGCTACCAGTAATATTGATAGCACAATCCTATGCATGTGCATTCAGAAGTAACTCCCACTGTGTTAATCTGGGCTTACTCCCATTTAGGGTGCATAGGATTGCCGCTTAAAGCTTTTGGCTTCCATCCAAGAAAGTCATTTACATGCAAGTAATACTTGGAATTTATATAGACGCTCAAAAGAATTGCATAGAAGTCAAAGGAAGGAATCAGTTGAGTTAAAGGAGCAGGCACTGCTGCAGAGAAATCTTCAAAGATCCTGTTATGTGCCTGTGACTGAGTTTATTTGAGCCAGGTTCACTGTCTCCAATAATTCAAAGTGGACTAGTGTATTTTGCCATCTCACAACAAAAATCTAATGTGAGCATGGTAAACATAATGGGTTGGATCCATCAATGCCCTTCTACCCACAGAGGGAGGCTTCTACTAACAAAATGGCTATTTCACATAGCACACAGAAGGTTTGTATGAGAAAGATGAAGCAAACAGCACAATCCTAACCATTTCTACTCAGAAGCCAGTCCCGTTGAAAGCAACGGAGCTTGCTCCCAGGTAAATGGGGTTAGGATTGCAGCGTAAAACCACAATTGTTATTCTTTTGGTGCAGTATCAAATTCAACTTCTTGCACAAGCTGGAGAATTGCTATAGAACCTACCAATTTATAGCGCTGCATGTATTTGCAGAAAAGTGCTGTGTGCTATTTTCCTTCCACTCACTGTTCTTTGAATCTCAGCTCTATAGTTTGCATTTAAAGCAATGATTACCAACGTATATACAGATTTTGGAAACACACAGAGCCACCTGTTACACAGAACTGTATGCCTGGTTTTCCATTATTCACCTAATTATTTATAACTTTTGAGTGTTGGTTACATGCACCCAAGAAGATTTCTTCATGGGCATCTCATCAGGGTTATGCCACAGTATAATTTTAGCGCTGAATTAGTGGTGTAATCTCTGGGCATATTCACATAGCTTTCAAGTCACATTCAGAACATTCATGAAGCATAGATCTCCCAAGACCGTACCACCACTGTAGGTGGGGCAATAGCATTTTCCTGCGTGTGGAAAAGTGGCATATCAGGGAGTGAGTTGGACTAGTAACCTTTTCTCTAACATGTTACATTTTCTGGATGGGAATGCTCAAACATGTGATCCTACACCTGCTGTCTATAGTGGTACAGTCCCAGAAAGTCTATACTGTAATTTTTTTCTGCATGCATAGCTTGGATAAATCTGCACAATACACAAGTGCAAAATTCCACAGTCTAAAATGGTCTAGGTTTTCCCCTTTGATCACTGAACTTAAGCAGATTGCCATAGGCTGGTGGACAGCATGTCTGGCTTTCTTATGTTCACCATGAGGAAAAGGTGATGCCTCCCCCCGCATGAGATTATATGTATCCCAGACTGGCAACCTTGTGCGTGTTCTATCCTGAACACCAGTGTCTGTGGTAACCCTGGTATAACATGAACATGGGAAGGTAATTTAAGCCTTCAGCTGGGAGCTGTAACACAGGTTGGTTTATACACAAGTTGGAAAACCAGCACATTCAGTGTGCATAACTGCTGGCTGTGGGGGGCAAACACTTGACTGCTTATAGGCTGCGTATATAAAGCTAACCCTTTCAGGGAGGTGAGGGGATGAAGTCACAGAGATTCATGACCAAAGAGGCAGGCCCACCACTCTCATGCCACATTCTTCAGTACATTTGCTGGTGAGTAATTACCATGGGTTTAGCAAAGCTACTCACAAGTAAATGCACCAAGTACTGAAATTATTGGAGTTTGGGGGCGGGGCGAGTTGAAGAACCAATGCTTTTATTTTTATTTTTCCTCATTGCTTGTCATAACCAAGTCACTTACACTGATTATGCTTTTCTCTTTCCACTCCTCCTTGCAGCAAACGTATGTGACAATGAACTTCAGATTTGCCAGAATGGGGGAACGTGCCACAACAATGTCCGCTGCCAGTGCCCCGCAGCCTACACTGGTGTGTTGTGTGAGAAGCGGAGTTGTGAAATGGACCCAGACGGTTGCAGTCAAAGCTCTGCGCAAGGGGCAATATCATTACCACGTGTTATACTCCTATTACCACTTATTGCTCCATTAGGATTAAGTGGGTTTCTCATATTCTAGGCAACCCAGCTTTGGAGGATCGACTTCAGACTGCTTAAAAGAAAAACAAAAAAAGAACATGCCACAGGAAATCTGGAGAAAAGAAATTGCAGCAGCAGCAGCAAGCAGATGCTAATAAGTCTTTCAAAAACATAAAACGGGGGGAAACTAAAATCTCCACACATATATAGACTCTATAAAGGCCCAAACGAACTAAGCCATATCTATCCATTGTGGAGAACCCAGCGAGTCAAGACTGTTATTTTCTGACTCAAGCTTAAGTCAGCAGCTGCCAATACTATTACTACTAAGTCACGGCTGCAAAAGCTTAACACGGGATCGAAAAGGCTTTCGTAACCACCCCCAGACGGGAATACAAAAAGAAAGAAAGAAACTACAAAACCTTGCTCCTCCAATCTGGTGCGCAACTGTACCTCTTCCCAGTGTGTGGACCAACCAAATAGAGGCAATTCTTTGCTGTCAGTGCATTGTGGGTATAAGGAAATCTGTTTCAAAGCTGCCATATTGGCCTGCTTCAGCCCCTGAAATTCCCTTTCCAACTGTGCTTTAGTGAACGTTGCTCTGTAACCCTTGTTGGTTGAACGATTTCTTTGTCTGATGTTAGTAATGCACATGTGTACCAGCTCCCTCCTCAATAAATCTAAAGCCAGTCATACCCTTGTATATTTTAGAAGCACTGCATCAAGTTCATGCAGTGCTGACCTACTGTACAAGAGTGGCTATAGGACAAAAAAAGAGTGTATTTATCCTTTTGTATTCAAATGAAGTTATTTTTCTTGACTAACGTAAGACGTAGATTTTTTGTATTATTGCCAATTTGTGTTAACAGACAATTTATTAATGTACTTTAATCCTAATCAGATTAAGGGGGGGAAGTTATTTTTTATTTTCATCCTCTTTTTTATTTCTTTTTTCTTTCGCTTTTCATTTAATTGTGCAGAGATTTCTCTGTATGGGCAACGTGCTGGCATCAAAGAATATCAGTTTACATATTATAGCAAGTGTAATAAGATTCCACCAAAGGACATTCTAAATGTTTTCTGTTGCTTTAACACTGGAAGATTTAAGAGAATAAAGATTCCTGCGTAAACGATTTCAGGGATTAGTACTGCAATTTCTTAACTGCATTTTACCAGGTTGATGGAATAGAAATTCAAATGCAGAATTGTGCAAACACAATGAGATGGATGTGAAAGAAAACTCCCCAAATGATTCAGAGATGGCAATTATGAGTGGCAAGACCATGGTAGATAATGTTTCAGCTGGCAGACAAGCTCAATTCATTTCCTTCTAATCAATTCATTTTAACTACAATCTTATACCAACTTACTTGGGATCAAGCCCCATTAGCTTCAATGGGACTTACTTATGGGTAGGATGCCTCGGTTTACAACTGTCAAAATACTTATTATAATTTCTGCTAACTAATTTATTCACAGCAATACATATAACTCATATAACATGTATCAAAATAGCTTTATAAAGCTGAAATGAAAATTTGTAGAAGCGTCAATGTTCGCAATTCATATTTCGATGTTGATTTTTTAAAGTCAAGCTTCAATATATGAAACTTACAAGTCAAAATATGACATGAAAATTCAGCATTCAAATATTTGGACTGATTAAATGAATGAAGGCAATATAAAGTACTTAAGTATAAGTAATCTATGCAAAACTGCCAAATACTGATTGCTACTATGTCAGATACAGTCAACTTATCTAATTAGTTAACTGTATAGCATGCTTTCAACAAAGAGGTTCCCAGAATAACTGACAAAAGATAAAAGAACAAAACACTATCATAAACAATTAATCAAAATGGTACTAGAATAGCAGCTTCTAGCAGCATTTTTAACAGTTTGAAAAAGCCAAGAGAATGCAAGTTTCATCACTGCAAAGATGAAGGCCCTAGGCAAGTCCCTGGGAAGGAATTTCCAAAGGCAGGGTGCCACAACCAAGAAGGCCATATTTCTAGTTCCCACTTATGAAGACAGAGGCACTCACAGGAGAACCTTTGTAGATACCTTCGGTGCACATACTGGTTGATACGGAATGAAGTGCTTGTTGCTGTTTATTGCCATGTGTTAGAAACTATCAAACACTGATTGGTATTGCATGTCAGGTCTCCAGTAGTGTTAAACACTGATGGATACATGTCAGCAACTGACTAGGGCTGAATGCCACTTGTCAGATATCAGATATATTGACTATTGTTGCAAAACCTTTGGGTGTCAAGTGCTGAATTTTCAAGTATATGTCAAATATGTGCACATCAATATCATATCCGTGATCAAAAATCCTGAACGCATTATTTTGAGAACTGGGGCGGGATGGGTGTGTTTTGCTATACACCTAAGCTAAAATAGGTCTGTGGTTAACAGATGTGTGGTATGATTGCCAGCGCTGTGGAGCAACAAATGTCTTCATTACAACCCCACTCCCCGATAAGCGTTCTGAGTACTTTGCTAGGTGATCTGTTTGCCTCCCAATGTTAGACTCTGAATAGGTACTACCAGGAGAATGATTTGCATCTGTTTTACAAAGATAGTTAACTCTATGGATGCATATAAGTGAGATGCAAGATCTCAACTTACCTGATACACTGCTTCATGCCTCAACATAACAGGAGGAGCCTGCACAGCACAAGGCTATGGTAGTATGATTTACTCTACAATAGTTCTTCCATGATCTACTTTCTCTGTGCAGTAAGAGATTGATCAGATGGATTCACATTTTTGCCATGTTTTCGGGAAAACTTAGCAGAACTGGCTTGTGACACATCATTAAAATAAAATAGACTGAATATTGAAATATTGGGAGTGTTTGGACATACGTAGCTGAATAAAAGCCATAATTGTCTGTATTTGATTGGAATGTGTTCAGAAGTCTGAAAGGCTTCCACAAATAGGCACTAGATGGAAATCATGGTGCTATAACAGAATGCTAGAAAGAAAAGTGGAATTCCTTGGTCTTTACAATAGCACTTGCTAAGTTTGCATGTAATGACGCTCCCCCAAATATTATCAATCCACTGCTGTTTAGAAGGCTGCCTGGCAGACTTCCAGGTACGTGCTAAACATTGCTTTCCTGTTGCATCAGGCATCCAGAGTTGTAGGTTCAAAACAATGAAGCAGCGTAGCTTCATGAATTACCGTCCTATGGTCTAGTGTAGAGAAAATTTTGGTAGTAATGAATCACATTCCCCAAACTCATACACAGCTGGACATGCCCGTCAAAAGTGGAAGAACACAGCTCTTCCAAGAATGCTAACTATGGTTTGGATGCCTTGTGGTGGTAAAGAACCACATACTGAGAACTTTACAGGATATATTTGCCCCAGAGTCATCTTTTCCAATACTTAAGCCTAAAATTCATCTTCTTAACTCAAATTTATTCTGCTGCAAAACATCTGGAGAAGGTTGACAGTAATGAAGTAGCTGCAGATTCCAACGGCCCATCATCTGAATATTCATATGCATCCCAAACCTTAGTCTGTCTAAGGAAATGTATGGACAACCCCCACCCTATGCATAAAAGAGCACAGCTGCATGATTTAAGTTTTAATAAAGCCAAATTTAGTATTTAAAAAGAAGTGTCAAAATATACAGTAGCACGTAGTGGGGAAAGTGCTGCTCTAGCAAATAAAAGTTTGTTTAAAAGTATTGCCCAAGGTGTAATAAATTCCTGTTTCTGCCTTTTATTAGCCCAATTACCGCATGTGACAGCAAGAGATGGAGCAAGGAGTGGAAGCAAAAAATACTAAACACAGCAATGTTTCAAAGACAAGGAAGAGTCAAAAAGTGGCAACACAGGGCGAATTTGCTTAGGAGCAGATATTCTATCACACATAATGCAAATATTTTACCAATATAATAGCCTCGAATGGAAAACAATTAATCAGCACAGACAGAAAGCCCAAGAGAATCCAGCTATTTTGTTCCCTCCAGGCTCTGTATTCTCTGAATTAGGCAGTCTATAGTCTTTGAATCATCTTTGATAGACTTGCCTGCACCTCAAGGGAATAATGATTTGGCTGGCAAATACTCCCCAGGAACACCCACCAGGGGAGAAGTCTGTCTTACCAGTTTTGTTTCTCAGAAAGCCAATATAGAGAATGACAGTAGCAGTAAACTGGTGATATTTGTGGAGTCCTCCACAGCAGCACAGCTGATGGACTGTTTGTTATTTGCACCATCAGGCTTTTTGGGTGTACTGGAATAAGATAAGGCAAAGATAAATTAAAGCTTTGGCTGACTGCCAGCAACGACCTACATGAAATTGTAGATTTACACCAGAAGCGCACTCATGATAATAAACAGAAAATTATATTGCAGCCTCACAGAGGAGTGTAAATGCAAATACAGCTGACTGACACATGGCACCAAGGATTACTTATAATTAAAGTGGATTTCTAATATTAAAATGTGGAATTTAAGCTGCCTTGAAATTTATTAGAACAGAACAAAACAAAAAAAACCCAGGCTATGTAATTATCAGAAAAGGTGCTCTTCAGCCATCATTGTACACTTAAAGCTTTCCAGAAATGCTCAGGATTGTGCATGTTTGATTATAGAGGAATTTGCAAGCCAATGGCAAACTACTATGAATTTCATACTTTGGCCATTCGAATTCAACGTACCCTAAGGGGAATCTCAACTTGTGTTTCTCTAAGAAGAGCCTGCCACAGTTTATAGCAGGCATCCCCAAACTGCGGCCATCCAGATGTTTTGGCCAGCAACTCCCATGATCCCTAGCTAACAGGACCAGTGGTCGGGGAAGATGGGAATTGTAGTCCAAAACATCTGGAGGGCCGATGTTTGGGGATGCCTGGTTTATAGCAAACTGCCTTTGAATTGAAGGAGAATTTCAAAAGCAGTTTGTGGGGTGGCATGCGGATTTGTTGTTCAAAGAAAAAGCCAAAAAAACACGACCCACTAGGCACACCCAATCCCGTGGACATGCTTCTAGTAGCTCTTTGAACACTGACCAGGATGTTCCATTTGTGCATTGAATGATCTTAGGGGTGTGTGTTCATTTCAGGAGCAAATAGGCCAGATTCATGGAAACAACATGCACTGACAACATTAAAACGAAAAACAAAACTTCTGCATATTCATAGCTCCAAAGGGATGTCCCTATACCAAGGGCGGTCCAACACACAGCATTTTATGGCATCTCCTAGGTGAGACATCTTAGTGTTTAAATATTGCTCTTTCATTATCCATTATCATTCTTGCTTACTTTAATTCCTGTTTAATTTCACAATATTCCAGATAGAGATTTAAATAAGCAAAGGCTTTGGTATTCCTACATTTTTTCTGACATGAAATGAATAGGTTAGTTTATAATTAATGCTTTAATTCCTGCCTTGCTCTACTCTCATATTGGGGCTGGGGGGGGGCTAGAAATCTGGATGGCAAATTAAAGAGTGGCAACATTTAAGATTAAGTGATATTTTTATTAACTTCCAATAATTGCTACTGAAATAGGCCATTATTCCATGATATGTAATTATGGTAATATTCAGACCTGCTGAGGAAAATTAGGGAGATCTCAAGAGTAAAAATAATGTCCATTTTGTTCCCCTTGTCATAAAAATTTTCTCAGATGTAGTTTTTACTGTTCTTTCATTAGGGAACTAAAAATTCTGGTGGAAGGATGATTTATGAAAATTAAATGTGCAAATTCCAGTTTTAGCTGCATAATCCCTAAGACTCCCACATACGGCAGAATAACACTTTAAAAGTAGTGTTCGCTTCACAGGGCTATTTGGTTTTTGGAAGCAATAGGGGACAAATTCCACTTATATTTGGGCCTATGGTCCAATGTCTTTGGAAGCTTCCATGACCACTTAAATTGTCAGCAAATTTACTATGGAAAAGTAGTGTGTGGTATTGTTTTAACTTTAAAAAATCTGGTGCAATTTTTTAAGAAAATTCGGCTGTCCATTCAGACCTTCTCCTGGAAAAGATAACCCGCACAGTGGCAGGGGATTTGCGAAGGCCTCTGAGCATCAGCTCCACCTAGATTGGGCTTTTCAGCATACACAACACCCGTTTTCATGCTTGTTTTCTCTTTTGGATTAGGACATTTGGGGACAGCCAAATATCTAGTGTACCAATTTACATGATGGGAGTCACATGGATTTTCATCACCAGTTGAATGCAGTTTTTCTTTTTGGTAATGCAACTTGGCACAGCTGCATCTGACTCTTGGCAGGGTTTTTGTACAGCAATCATAGTCAGCCAGAACTGCAATCAAACCAGCCATCTTCAAATTATTATGTAAAATATTATCCATCTAATTTACAAGTAGGTGTAACCAGGCATATTAACCCATTAGTAATTCTAAGGCTGCAAGCCTCCAACTATTTTGGTTGGAGCAATTTTGTTGAGTAATTGAACAGGCTTACTCCAGAATAACTTGTTGGAGGCTACAGGCAAAAAAAAAAAAAAATCCGCTTTACCTACAGCAACAAACAAACTGTGAAAGTCAAATAAAGGAGATCCTAAATTATCCCAACGAAGGAATTATTTTCATAAAAGTGATTTTTAGCTGCTGTTTAGAATGCAAAGTTAATTAACGCAAGGCATTGGGATATATCTGGAGGACAATAATGCTTTAATAGAAACATTAATGTGCATCTTTTAGAAATAAATTGAGAACATATTGAAATATAGGAGGATGGAAACAGTAAACAGAAAAATAAGGAAAATGTCAAAGTAGCACATGACTTCATTGGTTGCATTCATGCATCCTAAGCTTCTATTGTCATTACATCTCTTAATCCATGGATGATTCAAGAGTATAAATGGAGTTTCCATATTATACTCCTGGAGCTTACAAGGCGCCATTTTGACATGACAGTACAGCACTACGTGGCTGGCCCTAAACATTTCCTTACCCCAGAAAAGAATGCAAACCTCACCACTCATTCTCACTGTCTTCTTTTACCCAGAGGTTTAATTACAAGTTATAAGACAGATAAATAAATGATACATAAGATTTTTCTCATTTGTTTGTTATATTGAGGAAGGTGCAAGACTCATTGTTAAACCTAGAGAAAGAGGTGAAGGGTTTGAGAAAAGAGGGTGAGCTTAAGCAGACAATTAATGCATTTTACCTCTCCCAATAATATTTTCCAACCCAATTTCCCCTAATTCAGGAATAAGAAAAGAGATTTAAAAAAACAACAACCTGGATACAAGAAATGGAAGGAGATTTTCAGAGGAGAACAGCAAGCATGGGAAGAATTATGTGTCTGACTTTTTTGGTTTTTCCTTTACAAAAACCTCCTACGTTTGGATTACCTTGGCAAACTCAGTACCTTGTACAGCAGTCCCACAAAATATACATGCATTTAACCTGTGCACGTTCAGTTTTGTGTGTGTATTGCAAAAAAAATCAAATAAATAACACTAAAAGGGGGGCAGGCATCCAGGAAAAATGACTTTGGCAATCCTGCCCACCATCGCATTGAATGTGTTTTAACCATACACGATTTTGGCTTTAGGTGCAATCCACAGAATGTAACCCCTGCGTAAATTGAGGGCTTACTATAGTTCAACCTCCTCCCCGATACAGTACTGTTTTTGCTTGCTCGTGTTTTACACAAAATGCCTTTTACACCAATTCCTTTCTTGCCTACTACGTAAGAACTACTTCACCAGTCTCTTCCCCCGCCTCCAGTCAGCTGACTGCTCCATACCTCCCATAGGTCAAGCAGTGAGAGAAATCCCATGTGTATGATACAAATGAGACACCATTGAACAGAAATGTTAGGGACCTGGAGATCCAGGGAACCCATGGAGAGGTCAGGCCTCATTGTACCACAAGTGTTATCCTCAGTGCCAACCATAGAAATGCGTGGTTACACATTACCTCAGATCCTTGTTCTTCTCCATCTGATGGTCACCGCTTCAGGACTTCAGGAAACAACGATTCATCACAGGAAAGCTGCAAGGCCCATTGGCTCATATGTACCTTCTTTCATTCACCAGCAAGCACAGCTCTAGCCTGCTTTCTGTGTGAGAATTTTTCCACATGTGAACCCAGTCAGGGTATGATCTCTCTTAGTGCTCATTGCACACAATGCAGTGACTGTTCTTGTCCCACCACTGTGTCATCATAGGCTCATGTGTATACTTAATTAAAACAGTGGGGCCAGCTGCTCAGCTAACCACCATCAGCTTCTATAAGTGTCATTGATTGGTTCAAGCCTACTTCTTTTTATTATGTTTCTTCCCTTATAGCTTGCTCATGAAGGAGACAATGCCTCTGTTCACTTGCTTCTGAATGTTCTTGCAGCAGGAAAGCTCTGCTTCCAGAGATGAAAAAGAAATGCTGAGTTCTTTCAGGTGCTGTAAGAGTCTTTGTAGTTTTGCTGCAAATGACTAAACACAGCTGCCCATCTGCAGAACCAGTATACTGTACTCAACTGAGCTCACATCCATGCAATTAATATTTGAAAGGCGGTTTTCTACCTTCATGTTATTCTGAAGCAGAAGCAATTTAGAATTTACCTATTTCTGAGTGATTGCAACAGAGCTAAAAAAGAAAAAGAAAGCAGTAATATATCTGCCTTATTTTTCAAAGAAACTGGACAGCTGCAAAGCATTTGACACCTGCCCCCTTTCGTTAAATTTATTAATGCCCACATAATGTGTGCTGCATTAAGCCTCTAAATTAATGCGTAAAATCTATTGCACCTTGAGAATAAATTCATTTGCAGAGGCCTGGGATTCTGACATTATTGGGGTTTGATACATGGATATTTCGGCTTCCTAGAAACTTGGTTTTGAAGGACTCTCCATTTTGAATGGCCTCATAAATATATATTGAATTTAATCTTCTCAGATGTAAAACCCATTTTCCAGTTGTTTAGGTGGTTTGGGGGCTGGTTAGGAGAAACAGAATCTGCAAGTATTTTTGTTGTATGGAGCTAATTAGTTCATAAATCAACATGTCTAAGTATGGTGGAGATTACCCTCAAGCCAGCAGAGAGTGAATTGCCGCACACATAACTGCACTTTTAAAGACCTTTTACCTATCTCTAATGTCCCCATCTTCTCAGACTATTAACTTTTCTGTAGCAATTTAGCTAAGTACTTAGTGGTAACTCAGCAGGTTTTTATGCCACTTCCTGTCTGGGGGACTTGGGGGGGGGTTACCTTCCCTCTCCTTCTATTTACCTCATTCAGGCTGTACATTAATGCTCCACACACCTCAAAAGTAATTTTTGAAGTTCATAACCAGCCACACCGCATTCGGTGTAGAACTGAATGTACACAGCACTTGATGAATTGTTGTGATTACTTTTAATATACCTCTGAAGGGTGACCAGAATGAGGTAACAACTGGGATCTCATACTGTTCCTAGCTGTGAGGGAATGTTAGCACCTGTGGTGTTTCTCGCCCCTGCCTGCCTGACCAGCTGCACCTGGCAATATTCCTGCATGTTCACACTTATTAAAAACACAGAAACCCTATTCTCCTTTGCATTTGGCTAGCTGCTTCAAAGTAACTTTAGAGAGCCCTCAGGTGTTTCCTATCAGCCCTTCCCCCCAAACATGATTTTCCTCAGCCATATTCTCCCATGTAAACTGAGGGGCAATTTTGGGGTTCTCCAAGCCCTTTGATTTTTCCTCCCTCAAACAAGTACCCCCCAGCTTCCAATTTCCTCTGAGGTGCATGAAGGGAAGAACTTTGCAAAAGCCCTTGGTGACATTTGTTGGCATTTCAACCCTCCCATTGCGATTCTTGCAAGAATCGCCTGATCTTTGTTTTGCTCTCATGTTACTGAGGGCCAGTGTGGTGTAGTGGTAAGAGCAGTAGACTCCTAATCTGGTGTACCAGGTTTGCATCTCCGCTCCTCCACATGCAGCTGCTGGGTGACCTTGGGCTAGTCACACTTCTCTGAAGTCTCTCAGCCCCACCCACCTCACAGAGTGTTTGTTGTGGGAGAGGAAGAGAAAGAAGAATGTTAGCCGCTTTGAGACTCCTTCTGGTAGTGATAAAGCGGGATATCAAGTCCAAACTCCTCCTCCTCCTCCTCTTCTTCTTCTTCTGAGAAAGGAGGGGGTGGAAGCTGCTCTTTGGTTCTTCCATTTCTTGCCTGAAAGTTTTCGCTCTTATCTATGTAGAGATAAGATGGCTACATGGGAACTGCTCTTCTCATCATAGCTGCCAAGTTATCCCTTTTTTACAGGGATTTTCCCTTATGCTGAATAGGCTTCCTCGCGAGAAAAGCGAAAACTTGGCAGCTATGCTTCTCATGTATGGCTGTAGTGTTTTGTAGTAACTGTTAGAAATAAATTAGGTATGCTTCAAAACCTCCACAGCTTCGCTTCCGTTACTCTACTGCATTTGAGGTGCTCACAATGAGCAGATGTGAGTCCATTGCACCAGGACCTTTTCTCCGGGAATTCTGTCTTCGTTCCTGTGATCGGAAGATCAGTGAAGGTGCTCCAGTTGCCTAGCCCATGCACGTGCTTAAGACGTGGGCTGAACAGGGCGTACTGTTGACTTCACACAGGAGAAGTTTAGAGGAAATTGGCCTGGGTGCGACTTGGGCAGGAGGCAGCACAGTTTGTTCATGGCCCTTCAGCCCTTGCTTAATGTTGTCATTTTAAATTAGTTGCCCACAAGGTCTTGGCAGTTTTACAATGCTATACAAAATGAGTTTGCAAGTATGGGTAGGGGGTTGGGGTAAAGTATGTGTGCCCAAGTGAGGACCTCTGTGGGCAGATGTGTGCCCACTGGTGCCATGTTGGTGACCCCCTGCTTCAGAGGCATCTTGCAAGACCTTTTGCACCCTGCAGAACTCCCGAAAGGAGTTCTTAAAACAATACACCTCTCAGGCGCTGTTACACAGCATATTTCCTTAAGCATGTTTTCAGAAGCAGGTCTTGTACATCTGCATAGCTATGAAACTGGAGGGTAGAGAGCTGCTGCTAGTCATTTTAAGCGATCCTGAGCTAGTTAGTCAAGAATCTGACACTTTATAAGGAAACTTCTTACAGCAGGAAGGTAAAGGCAGCCCAAGACGTTTTGATGGCCAAGGCAGAATAGTCCAACTTGCAACTTCCCCCTGGTGGTAAAAGTATCATTATGATAACAAAATAATTGTCAATTTGCTGTTCTTTAGTGTTCTTTAGAGCCAGTGTGGTGTAGTGGTTAAGAGCAGTAGACTCGTAATCTGGGGAACCAGGTTCGCATCTCCGCTCCTCCACATGCAGCTGCTGGGTGACCTTGGGCTAGTCACACTTCTCTGAAGTCTCTCAGCCCCATTCACCTCACAGAGTGTTTGTTGTGGGGGAGAAAGGGAAAGGAGAATGTTAGTCGCTTTGAGACTCCTTTGGGTAGTGATAAAGCGGGATATCAAATCCAAACTCCTACTCCTTCTCGTCCTCCTCCTCTTCTTCTTCCCGTTCAAATCACCAACCGCCTAAAGGCCACTTCATCCCACTTAATAGTAGGACTAGGCCAGGTAACTGGTTCAGTCCTCTCTTGTTGCCTCAGCCCTATTTCAAGTCACCAG
Source organism: Zootoca vivipara (assembly GCF_963506605.1). Lineage (NCBI taxonomy): Eukaryota > Metazoa > Chordata > Lepidosauria > Squamata > Lacertidae > Zootoca > Zootoca vivipara. The sequence continues at coordinate 17,278,903 of NC_083282.1, read as the reverse complement.
TTCCAGGTGAGAACTCAGCAACTGTAACTCCAGCCCATTTGAATGGGCTTCGAGTCAGAAGGGGGGGGGGGAGTTTTACGTGGGAAAGTGACAAAAATAACCCCAGAAGGCTTGCCTTCTCAGTGCCATTTCTTCCTCCTGCATTTCTACTTTTGTCATGCATTATTGCAGAATAGAAATTATCTTCTTTCAAACGTTCCCACAGCTACAGCAATGCTGGTAACAAATGTCTTAATTTCAAAAGCAAGGGCAGCATAGTGGATACCATTTCAATCCAGAGGGAGAATAAAGTTCTCCAAATGAAGTTGTTTGCACCTGCAGTTTGCTTGTTTGTTTGTTTGCTTGTTTGTTTGTTTGCCTGCCGCCGCCGCAGTTGCTGCCGTCCGCTGCATCACCACAACTGTCTTAATCTACATAAGCATTTTGTACTGAGCTGTCTTAACCGACATGATTTTTTTTCTGATAAAAAGCACTGCCCTCCACCCCACCCACCCTCAGAACAATTATTTATGACACTATTGTGAGATAACTAGGCAGCCGACAGGGAAATACACTTGCTTTCCAACAAATACCAAATGTATTGTTAACTGTGCTGTTTCTCTGCGTTCTTGGTTTGAAGTGAGTGTGAGAGCAGGCCGGTAGACTGAACACTGGGTTGGGAAATAAGAGGGCTGGTTTCTAAGTTCATTGCTAGCAGATTCAATGAAATCTTACTGTCTCTTAGCCTTCAGCTGCAATTCTACATAAGCCTACTTCTGGCACAATTACATCTTACTAAACATGCCTAAGATTGACCTGCATATTCCACACAGCAACAAATTGCTTTAGGAGTCAGCTAGGCACAGATGAAGGGACGCGGGTGGCGCTGTGGTCTAAACCACCGAGCCTCTTGGGCTTGCCGATCAGAAGGTCGGCAGTTCGAATCCCCACTATGGGGTGAGCTCCTGTTGCTTGGTCCCAGCCAACCTAGCAGTTCGAAATGGCGTTTCCATGCACTGCTCTGGTTTCAGTGTTCCGTTGTGCCAGAAGCAGCTTAGTCATGCTGGCCACATGGCCCAGAAAAACTGTCTGTGGACAAACGCCGGCTCCCTCAGCCTGTAAAGTGAGATGAGCGCCGCAACCCCAGAGTCGTCCACAACTGGACTTAACTGTCAGGGGTCCTTTACCTTTTTAGGCACAGGTGAAGCCCCAGTTTAGGAATACTGAGGCAAGCCATTATTCTCTCAGTCTGTCATATGCAGGTAGTAGTAACACAAACCTTGCTTGAAGGGCCATTGTGATAATACATGGAATAAATTATTAACAATGGGTTGGCTCTAGAGAAACTGGTGGAAGAGGATAAACAGGTGGTTTTCCTGTCCCATCCTCTTCCCCCCAAAATAGGTCAGGGGACCCCAGTGAATGTGGTGTCATGTGACATAGGGTGTGTGTGAAGGGGAACAGAAGGATAACTGAAGGTCAAGCTGACACACCCTCCACGAGCAACATAAATGAAGGAGGTGCTTAATTTTTAAAGGCTCGGGATTGCTAGAGTATCATTGCCTCTGATTTAGAATCCTTAACCCAGCTCTATATGTCTAGATGATGATCGCAATTCCTCAAGGAATACCCCCTTTTTAACATTGCAGATTGTACCAACAAAACATGTAGGCCACCAAGGAGCTTATTGGGACCACGGTGTAATTACAGGTATCTAGTTGCCTACTTTTGATTATTAAATATGTTAGGAAACAGGTTGCTTTGGGAGCCCGATGACCGCTCCTTATTGCCTTACGCAGTAACTGCAGCGTGCAGAGTTGATCTAAACAAAATGTCAACCACTTCAATTATAAAAAAATTCCTTCAGTAGCACCTTAAAGACCAACTAAGTTTTTATTTTGGTATGAGCTTTCATGTGCATGCACACTTCTTCAGATACACTGGAAACGGAAGTGTCAGGCCCTTATATATAGACATCAGATTCTTATCTCATTATGCATGATCAAGCTTTCTTTAGCACCTCAGCCCTTGTTTTTCCCCCCAGGACTAATTGCAGCCATCAGCAGCCGTTAACAGCCATCCACAGGTTTACCACTCCCATCAGCCCATCACCCATCCCCACCACCCTCTGTATATATATATAAGGGCCTGACACTTCCGTTTCCAGTGTATCTGAAGAAGTGTGCATGCACACGAAAGCTCATACCAAAATAAAAACTTAGTTGGTCTTTAAGGTGCTACTGAAGGAATTTTTTTATTTTGCTTCGACTCAGACCAACACGGCTACCTACCTGTCACTTCAATTATAGTTCTCTGAAGCGACTTACCGGTACCCCTATTGGTTCTCTCTTTTGAGCGAACAGTGTTGTACCTTGCTTCCTCTCAAGTGATTTTTCTCGATTTTGGTGTCCTATCTTTTTTGTGTAAACCACTTTCACAGTCAAGCGCTATATAATATTTTTAAAAAAGAAATATTTAAAATGCTCATTTTTGAAACTAAAAGGCAGGACTGATTAAAGATGGCTGAGAGACACACAGTTCTGCTTGCTGTAATAATATGAACAAACTCTCTGCATATGTGACTCTGTCCATAAAAAGTTCTCTCACTGTTACGAAAACAGCTCTAGGAATGCTTGATTTCCCAACAATTCCTTCCTCCTGTACCTTTAACAGTAGCCTGGGGATCAAAGTAGACAAGCATAAAAAGAGAAGTTCATACAAAAGCCCTCATGTCTTGGCCATGACCCTACTATGCCAATGCATCTACTTACCAGGAAACCAGAGGTTTACTGTTAAGGAGGAAGAAAGCTGTATGCACAGAGTGCCCCCCCCCAAAAAAAATAGGCCAATCAGGAGTGAAGGAGCCTTATGCATTTGCAGGATACTGGCAGCATGGTCAGCAGCTCAATTGGTATGGGGGGCATGGGCAGAAGGCATATTCCTGCCACCCACTTCACACATTCATTGAATGTAGAAAATACCTCCCCAAGGTTGCCACTAAAAATGACAAAAGCCTTGCTGAGTCCCCCACTCCTTCTGTCTCCATAATCTAGTTACAGGAATGATTGATATGACCGTGTGATATGGTGATGGTTTCTTTGCTTTCATGCTGGGCTGGAGGATGAGAGAAGTGTGCATGGCATGATTTCACACATTTCCATAGCTGGGGTTGCCATTTTCAGCATCAACCTTGCATTTGGTGTCATGACTAGGTCGGTGCTTTGCCAGATTGGCATGTATACATTTAGCAGCTTTTTAAAGCAAAGGAGCAAAGGGGAAATAGAAATGGAGAAACAGAGAGAGCCCACCCCCCCCCACCTCTCTATCTGTAAAGAAAGGGGAAAGGCACTGGGCAAAAAAGTGATATAATTGCAATATCATTGACCCATAAATCATAATAAAGTGAGGCCTTTGACTGAACACGACGGTCCATTCACTACAGAATAAAAGATAAACAGAAAGGGGGGGAAGGGAGCAAGAAAACAATGACATTTCAAGCTCTCGCTCAAACACATTACCAAACTTTTTTTTCCCCTTTCAGGCCTGATTCGTCACATTTCAGCCATTTAAATGAACTCAATGTGAGTCAAATGTATAGCTGAAAGGATAAAACATTTGAGTATGTAATCTGTTTAACTGAGCCTCAGTACTTAAGATTGTATTGCTGTGGAAGAGAAAGAAGAGACTTAAATTTTCTCTAATTTGTCATGCTTTTCAGTAGCATTTGAATGGTTGCCGCAAGAAGGCCCTCACTTTGGCAAAAATTTTTTGCTGTGCTCAGTTAGCTTTATCTTTTTCAAGTTGGGTGGAGGGTAGCCAGGTGTCCCAGTTTATGCAGAGCCAGTCCTCTATCTGAAGGGCTGTCTGAGGGCAGTCCTTTGTATGAAGATGCCCTCTGTTTGAAGGGCTGCCTGTCCAGTCCAGTCCAAGCCCTGTTTAAAGAACTGTAAGAAGGGAGAGGGCACAAGGTGAAGGGGATGACAGAGGACAAGTTGGTTGGACAGTGTTCTCGAAGCTACGAACATGAGTCTGACCAAACTGCGGGAGGCAGTGGAAAACAGGAGTGCCTGGCGTGCTATGGTCCATGGGGTCACGAAGAGTCGGACACGACTAAACAACAGAAGAAGAAGAAGAAGAAGAAGAAGAAGAAGAAGAAGAAGAAGAAGAAGAAGAAGAAGAAGAAGAAGAAGAAGAAGGGAGAGCACAGTGTTTCAAGAGGCCTATCAACAGAGAGCACTCGGACAGCATACTGAAAAGGCACACAGGCCAGCTGGCCCCAGTCTTCCCCACTGTGGTGATGTGCACCGTATTTCTATTTAAATTATAGCAATTGTTTCTAACTCTGCATCAATACATAGAAAATTAGTGTGCAATTTTATGCAAATCCAAGCCCTCTTTTGTGTGGTGCACAAGCAGCCACTACACCAGTGTTGTTGGTTACTTATTTGTTTAATAAACTGCACATGCCGTTTGTTTGTATAAATACCGTAAAACCCTCAGCCTCATCAACTCAGCTCTACCTCATTGTATGTCCAAGGTCACATCCACAGCATACACTTAATGCTCTTGGCTTCTGCTAAAGGATCCTGGAAACTGTAGTTTATGCCTCACAGATCTGCAAAACCCTTAATAAAATACAGCTCCAACCTTCTTTTGGTGAAGCCACTTGCTTTAAAGGTATGGTGTTGGTGTCATGGGAACAGAATATACAGAGAGGATAATGCATTGGTTTGTTTTTACACCCCGACTAGGGGTGAGCAAAAACCTGAAATGACAGGAATGAAGTGTCAAGACACAGTACTTTTTTATATTAAAAAAACCCACTCTGTCCCTCCAACTAAACTTTTCATAAGTTTAGGGCTGCCAGATTAGAACCTAAGGGTGGTAATGTGAGGCAGAGGATGTTCTGTTGCTTCACTTGTAAGCACGCCTTTCTTTGTGAGCAGTAAAAAGGTAAAGGTAAAGGGACCCCTGACCATTAGGTCCAGTCGTGACCGACTCTGGGGTTGCACGCTCATCTCGCATTATTGGCCGAGGGAGCCGGCGTATAGCTTCCAGGTCATGTGGACAGCATGACAAAGCCGCTTCTGGCAAACCAGAGCAGCACACGGAAACACCGTTTACCTTCCCGCTGTAGCGGTTCCTATTTATCTACTTGCATTTTGACGTGCTTTCGAACTGCTAGGTTGGCAGGAGCTGGGACCAAGCAACGGGAGCTCACCCTGTCACAGGGATTCAAACCACCGACCTTCTGATCAGCAAGCCCTAGGCTCAGTGTTTTAACCACAGCGGCACCTGGGTCCCTTTCGTGAGTAGTAAGTATGGCTTTATTCGTGAGCAGACTATTCCACATGAAAAGGCCTAAGTCCAGGTAAAGGAAATTGTTACTGAGCTCTTTAGCAGGTACAGTATGTCTCACTCCCTTTCTCCATTCAGTTTTCTTTTAAATGCACTGATGCGAGAAGAAGCCCCAGGTTGCTGCCGCTGCTCACACTAGTTCATTTCTTTCATGGCTCTCCCTTACCCTCCAACATTCCTAAGATGTTCCAAGAACATTCCAAGCACCGGTTCATCCTCCTCCCCCCTGAGCTTGGCAGCAGCAGTACCGGCTGAGGAAATAGAGACATTCAGGGATGGCTTTCGTAATTTCGAGACTGTCCCTGAAAAATCAGGACACTTGGAGGGCATGCTCTTCCCCTGCCCCCTGCCCCCTCCAACAGAAGTCAGGAAAAGGTGGAGTTTTGCTTACCATTAAAATGGATAGATAAAAGGAGTTGAATTTCTGTTTGTTGACATGATAGTTAAAAGGTACAGGAGCCTGGCCATCTTTGTTTGTGCTCATTTTTCCATTTTAGCTCACGTGGACTGCAAGGGCATGCATCTGCAAAGTAGCAGAGAAGCACTCAGCAGACATTCAACAAGCACATCTCCTGCACTTCAGGACTTCTCATGATCTCAAGTTTAGCCACACTGGATTGCCTCTAGTCCTATACTAGGTTCTCACCCCAATGCCATTTTTACCTGGAAATGATTCCCCATTTATCTCAATAGTACTGCCCCCGGCACCACCGACATGTGGGGTTACAACTGCAGCTATAGAGTGATGCCAACCATGTACGCTCAGGTATCTGACTGAGTCCAGCTGGACTACTCCTAATAAGCATGTTTTAGGATTATAACCTTAAGCGACAGTCCCATTCCTTTTATTGTTGCAGCAAAGGCAATACATGAGCAAGTGTAGTTTTTCCAAGCACAGTGCTGCAATGATTGCAGGAGATGTACCAGGGGGATCCCTGCCCCCCTCACTAATGCCAAACTGGTAAAGGTCCAATTGTCTTTTTACCACTGGACAGGATAACCCAGCGTTCAGATAGCTAAAAGTGTCCTATTTTATTAAACCACTGAACTGCTTAACTAACTGAGGCATGATTCTGAATCATAGGATTTTAAAATAATAGATTTTTTAAAAACAAACAAACCAAAAAGCTGGCAAATTAATTACCGGTACTACTCGCTTTCTTTTGAGCAGAATGATTCTTCAGCCATTTGCTCTTGCTCAGGTAAGACTGACATCTTGTGGTCACCAGGAATATTTCAGTCTATTAACCAAACATCTGTATGCCCCCTCAGATACAAGCAAGCATGCTAATGACTGCATTATCATTTAAACAAAACACAAAACAGTCTGGAGCAATGTAAGATGCAATTATTTCACCTAATTAGATCTGGTGCTGGTTTCAGTCCTGGATGCTGATGAGACAAGCTGAAGCATAATTGGAAAGATTAAAACGCAGCTATCGGTAATCTGGTTGTTTGGTTAACTAGATTATTTCTTGCAAGGTTTGGAGAATCCTAAAGTGAAAACAATTTTGGGAAGGAGGGGAGGGGTCAAAACAAAAGAAGCATATAGTATGTTTGCAGGGTGAGTAAATGCAAAAAGGTTGTTGTTATTTTTTAAGCACTTCTGCAGAGGCAGGAATTTTGGCAGGTGCAGTTTGACTTTGACATGCTGCAAGGGATGGAAAAGTTGAACCAGCTGAAATTCATTATTCTCCAGATCAAGCAAAGATATATCTGTGCCAGATATTTAAACTAGCTTATTATTATTTATTTCAAAATATCTACCCACACACCTACAGCATTTTCCCTAGTGACATGCAGTTAAAAACATTCTGTATAGTTGATGGAATCCAGTTGCTTTCCTTGCAGGTCCCCCGGCAGCTTCTGATTTTGCAGATGCCTCTGCCAACACAAAAGGAGGGGAGGCGATTTTTGCCCCAATGACAAATCAAAAAAATCATATTCAGATAGTTGGGGGATTCTCTGGAGCAGGGTGGAAGATGGTGTGAAGTTCTACTGAATGATGAACAAAACAGCAAAAAAATTGCTTCCCTGCCTCATCTACTAGTGGAGGCACTCACTTGATTAGAAGCCTTTCCACAGGCACAATGGGAATTAATTGACTTCTACCCAATACAATCAGTAAGATGTGCCCAGGTCTTCTGTGATGCTACTGGAATAGTATATGTAACAGTGGAATGCACATGACCCCTTCATGTTCCTGATTATTTGAGAAAGTGATGTGGTTGAATTGGGCTTTTTCTAACTTCTTAAGAAGACATCTAAGTTAGGCTGAGCCCCAATTACAAATGATGGTCTATCCACTACTAGACTGCTTGGTACAGCCTGCACGTTTGAATGTTTCTGTGTTGCATATATGGTATCCACAAGTGTGGGGTCGGCTTATGGGTGGCACAAATCCACACAGCAAATATTCCCCATAAATTACAGTGGGGACGGCAATGTTGCAACGGGGATGCTACTTTTGTATTTATTGTTTCACAATAAATGGAGGACTCCCTTGTCCTGCATGGGGTAACTGTTCCCCTGAAGGACCAGGTGCGCAGCCTGGGAGTCATTTTGGACTCACAGCTGTCCATGGAGGCGCAGGTAAACTCTTTATCCAGGGCAGCTGTTTACAAGCTCCATCTGGTACGCAGGCTGAGACCCTATCTGCCCGCGGACTGTCTCGCCAGAGTGGTGCATGCTCTAGTTATCTCTCACTTGGATTACTGCAATGCGCTCTATGTGGGGCTACCTTTGAAGGTGACCTGGAAACTAAAACTAATCCAGAATGCGGCAGCTAGAGTGGTGACTGGGAGCGGCCACCAAGACCACATAACACTGGTCTTGAAAGATCTACATTGGCTCCCAGTATGTTTCTGAGCGCAATTCAAAGTGTTGGTGCATTCCTTTAAAGCCCTAAATGGCCTCAATCCAGTATACCTGAAGGAGCGTCTCCACCCCTATCGTTCTGCCCGGATACTGAGGTCCAGCGCTGAGGGCCTTCTGGCGGTTCCCTCACTGAGAGAAGCCAAGTTACAGGGAACCAGGTAGAGGGCCTTCTCGGTAGTGGCGCCCGCCCTGTGGAACGCCCTCCCACCAGATGTCAAAGAGAAAAACATCTGCCAGACTTTTAGAAGACATCTGAAGGCAGCCCTGTTTAGGGAAGCTTTTAATGTTTAACAGACCATTGTATTTTAATATTTTCTTGGAAGCCGCCCAGAGTGGCTGGGAAACCCAGCCAGATGGGCGGGGTATAAATTATTATTATTATTATTATTAATAATAATAATAATAATAATAATAATAATGTAATAATGAGTGCTATAGTTCAAAGAAGACATAATGAGAAAGGGAAAAGAAAAGGGATTTAGGGTTGGATGGAAGAACATTTTGCCAGTTACTAGTTTGATCTGGAAAACATTTAAGAGAAGTAAACCACTGAGCCTAGGGCTTGCTGATCAGAAGGTCGGCGGTTCGAATCCCTGTGACGGGGTGAGCTCCCGTTGCTTGGTCCCAGCTCCTGCCAACCTAGCAGTTCGAAAGCATGTCAAAATGCAAGTAGATAAATAGGAACCGCTACAGCGGGAAAGTAAACGGCGTTTCCATGTGCTGCTCTGGTTTGCCAGAAGCGGCTTTGTCATGCTGGCCACATGACCTGGAAGCTATACGCCGGCTCCCTCAGCCAATAATGCGAGATGAGCGCGCAACCCCAGAGTCGGTCACGACTGGACCTAATGGTCAGGGGTCCCTTTACCTTTACCTAAGAGTGTAAAATGTTTAAGGCACAAGCAGTGGGAACTGGAAAAGTGAAAGTTAAAAGCATCTGTGTACATTGCAGGGCTATCCAGTCCAGTCCACAGAACACCCAAAGTGCCTATAAAATGCTTGGCAATCCAGTATAACTTTGGCTCGTTTTAGTGGCCATTATAAACACATCAAAACAATTCTTGGTTAACATGGTAGGCAAAATTTGAGTGCAGGGGAAGGACGATTGCAGACAAATGATATCAAGGCCAAGAGAACTTTGGGCTACAATTAGTACTTCATTGCTCTTTAAACTGCCCAAACGTTAGCACATACGAATTCTGACAGTTTGACAAAGATGTATGTGTAGCCTTGCCAATGCCATGCAGGCAAATGTCACTTATGTCGTTATTAGAAATCGCCCTAAAGCTAACATCGTATGTCTTTTTGACAAGATGAATGGTTGGCTTCTGACAATGAATAATTTTCATTTATACTGGAAGAAAACGTTATAAGGCTTCTTCAATTAAAGAAATGCATACAGTATATGGGATTGCAGATTATTAATTAAGAAAGTTATGCACATGTTCAGATATGGAGGTTATCTCTTTGTGGTCTTCCAGAAGTTGATGACAAAATGAGTATGCTTAAAACCATATTTACTCAAATCTAATGCTCAACTTTTTTGGCCAAATTATGTTGCAAAAATCAAGGTGTGCATTAGATTTGATGGCACATTTACATTTGCCAGCAAATGCTTTTTTTGTTTTGTTTCAAGCTTCTGAAAAGTGAGGAGCATGTTAGATTCAATGGCGCATTAGACTCGAGTAAATACAGGTATACTGTATTGCTGGATAAATGCTTATTTTCCTCTGACTCAAGTATTTGTTGTGTTTATAAGTACTATGTGAAGCACAAGCTTAAGAGTTAACACCTGCCCTGCAATTATTATTTATCATTTAAGTGACCTAAGTCTGTTTTCATTTAGCACACTTGGGATAAATAAGGAGCCTAGGACAGTATCCATAGATCATCTTTATCCTTATAAAGAAAATATGCTCACAGAAAGCTATATCCAACACTCAATAACCACGGCATCAAGGTAGCGACTTGCATCTTTGAATGCACCACCAATGGAATGGTGATATAATTTCACATCACCTCAAATCCAGCACTTTTGAATGAATTCAGTTAACACATTTAGCTGCAAGTTATGCATTTTTGAATAATGAAGTGGTGAGAGATCTCATCCACTGCCAATGAGAACCATGGCTGATGGGGATTTCTCCAAGTCCAATACTCTGTACCCTACCTGGAATACTGTGTCCAGTTCTGGACACCACAGTTCAAGAAGGATACTGACAAGCTGGAACGTGTCCAGAGGAGGGCAACCAAAATGGTCAAAGGCCTGGAAACAATGCCTTATGAGGAACGGCTTAGGGAGCTGGGTATGTTTAGCCTGGAGAAGAGAAGGTTAAGGGGTGATATGATAGCCATGTTCAAATATATAAAAGGATGTCATATAGAAGAGGGTGAAAGGTTGTTTTCTGCTGCTCCAGAGAAGCGGACACAGAGCAATGGATTCAAGCTACAAGAAAGAAGATTCCACCTAAACATTAGGAAAAACTTCCTGACAGTAAGAGCTGTTCGGCAGTGGAATTTGCTACCAAGGAGTGTGGTGGAGTCTCCTTCTTTGGAGGTCTTTAAGCGGAGGCTTGACAGCCATCTGTCAGGAATGCTTTGATGGCGTTTCCTGATAGGCAGGGGGTTGGACTGGATGGCCCTTGTGGTCTCTTCCAACTCTTTGATTCTACATCACACTGCCTCTCATTGCCCTTTACTGGTTACATCTCATAATGGGCAGAGATAGTGCATGTGTATATATAACATATACAGCCACAGACATGCATACAAGTACAAAGCAAGAGACAATAGGATTATAATAAACTCCTAAATGCCTTCCAGTCATTTCAATTTTTCATTGCGCAAGGACTCAGAGGATCCAGCCTCTGGGTTGGAACACTGGCAGAAGTGCAAAGACTCAGCTCTGAACAATCCCACAAGCGCTGCAATTCCCAGTGTGTTTTTTTCTTCTCAGTTATGGGTCATGCATTTATCTCAAAATATTCCTAGCATACAAAGCATGCGCGAATGGATGGATGGGCAAGTGTAATTTGATATGTGTTCATTTCTCAAGAAAAGATACAAAATGTGTCCTCCATTATGCACTCTCATCCTACCAGAACTCAGAGCCAGTCAATCACATCTGACTGGTAGCAGATTCAAGACAGTTAAATGCATGTTTAACTTACATAGCTTATACAGATTCGTGGAGGACAGGTCTATCTAATGGTTATTGGTCATGATGATAAGGTAGAACTTCCATGTTCAAAAGCAGAATTACTTTGAATACCAAGTGCTAGTGACAAACCATGGGCAACTACTAGTGGTGGTATCTGGCCCCCTATGGTTTGAAAAAGGATGCCGCTAAAATGGTCTAATCCTGCAGGGTTGTTCTCATGATTTCTTGACTCTGTGATAACTTGCTAATATTTTCTGGCTTCCAAAATGAGCAATTTCAACATCATCATCATCATCATCATTATGAAAGGAAGATGAGAGTGTTCCACATCAGCTAAGCTTTAAAAAGAAAAGAAAAAAGACGGCTGTATTTCAGAACTGTGTTTTGCAGGGACATAAAAGAAGGCTTTTAAAAGCCCAGGGAATGATTCCTAGGGTCAGAAGACCTTTTCAGATTTGAACTCGTGTGTCAAAAGAATGGAGCTATGAAAGAGAGAGAGATATTTAGCACAAGGTATCTTGTTTAGGATCTTACTGATGTAGCAAATGAAGAAATTAACGGATGAAAGGTATGGCGAAGCAATTAATAGTAGTATAAGAAAAAAATATTCCATTAATTCACAGTGATGACATAGATCAGCAGTTTTCAAACGTTTTGCTTTCAAAAGAATTTCTTTCTGCATTAGCTCGTTCAGCACAGCCCCCCCCCCCACCTATGTTGCAGAGGATTCTGGGTCTTGTTCTGTGGTGATATACTCAGCTCTTGTGAGGCGCTGTTTGGCCCACTTGAACACACCAAACGGTCCTTAAAAATTGAAGAACTGGGCAATTAATAGTGGTGGGCAACACTGATTTTCAGAGCAGCTTATCTGCCATTATTGATGAACCTCTGGTGCAGTTTCTGGTGGAACCTCTAAGCTGGATCACAGGAGGAAATGTTATAATAAATAAGGAGCGGGTATAATTAGAGAGTAGCCAAAATATCACTGAGGTGCTCCTTCGGCTTGAATTTGGCAGGGGCACAGTACAAAATGCCCCCTTAAAGTCCTTCCCAAAATTATTTTGATTTTGTTTATTCTGTCGTTGTTCATTGTTGTTTAGTCGTTTCCGACTGTTCGTGACCCCATGGACCATAGCACGCCAGGCACTCCTGTCTTGCACTGCCTCCCGCAGTTTTGTCAAACTCATGTTCGTAGCTTCGAGAACACTGTCCAACCATCTCGTCCTCTGTCGTCCCCTTCTCCTAGTGCCCTCAATCTTTCCCAACATCAGGGTCTTTTCCAGGGAGTCTTCTCTTCTCATGAGGTGGCCAAAGTATTGGAGCCTCAGCTTCACGATCTGTCCTTCCAGTGAGCACTCAGGGCTGATTTCCTTCAGAATGGATAGGTTTGATCTCCTTGCAGTCCATGGGACTCTCAAGAGTCTCCTCCAGCACCATAATTCAAAAGCATCAATTCTTCGGCGATCAGCCTTCTTTATGGTCCAGCTCTCACTTCCATACATCACTACTGGGAAAACCATAGCTTTAACTATACGGACCTTTGTAGGCAAGGTGATGTCTCTGCTTTTTAAGATGCTGTCTAGGTTTGTCATTGCTTTTCTCCCAAGAAGCAGGGGTCTTTTAATTTCGTGACTGCTGTCACCATCTGCAGTGATCAAGGAGCCCAAGAAAGTAAAATCTCTCACTGCCTCCATTTCTTCCCCTTCTATTTGCCAGGAGGTGATGGGACCAGTGGCCATGATCTTGGTTTTTTTGATGTTGAGCTTCAGACCATATATAAAAGTCGTTGTTCATAGCTACAAAAATTGCCTCTTTCTCACAGCCTCAATGCACTGAGCAGGAAAGTAAGGGAACTTTCCCCAATTGCCCAAGCAATTGTGCTCACTAACCTCTGGTCTTTGAAAAGACATATAACAAACAATCCCCACCCCCAACAAACATTCTTTGCATATACAATGTAAACGTTAAGCAGGTTTGTGTAATAGCTTAGAACTGATTACATCGGTAAGGTGTCTTCTACGCTCCACCCTAATAGATTGTCCCAGAGTGAGAGGTGGGTACCTGGTATATAAGGGGTCAAAGTCCTTTCCACTGTGCTGAATAAATCTGTGCAATGCCATGTCAAAATCGCTTTCAGTCTTTTATGTCCCTGATTGCTCTAAGACTCTTTGTTAGTTTCCCCATAAGGGCTATATTACATAGTCTTCTATCCCATCATGCCTCTACAATTAAGTTAGTAGCCATTTTCCAATATTGTGTTAGTATATTGCTTAGCTGCAGACTTGCAAAAAGTAGTGTTTTTTATCCTGCTTCTCTGTTATAAAAACACACAAAGCTGCTTACAGAGATTAACATAGTGGAAGAATAAACAATAAAAACTAAAAATGCACAATACCAGTGATAAGACCAAAGCATTTAAAAACAGCCGATTATAAGTAAAACGATTGACTTCTTTCTTTTCTATTCCCCCCTACCACCTACCACAGTTGGACCAACAAATAAATGACAAAAGGAGAGCTCAACTTTGCAGCCCATGGAAAGAGCTGTGAAGCTGGAATTGATGTTTCAGCTGAGCTCTGATGGCCTCATATAGACATATAACTGAGCCTTACAAAACAATGCATAATCAAGTGTTCAATATGTTGCTAGAAAGATATGAGACACGTTGGGAATAATAAGGAACCTTTACAAAATAGCAAGCCAAGCCATTGCAATATAACCAGTCATAAGATCTGAGTCATTAAACAAGAAATTAACCAGTTTATTAATATATTCACATATTTACACAATATTACAAATTAAAGTACTGCCCCAGCTCCCCGAGTGAGAGCAAGGTCAGGCAGAGAGGCAAAAAGAAAATGCATTGCAGAAAGAAGGGGGGGAAAGCAATGGCTCTGGCATTTTAAATCTTTGGTATTTGAAATATAATACAATGCAGCGTTTAATTTGTTCAACACAGGGCATTACAAACAACACAACAAGCACAGTCCTGTCCAGAGTTCTGCAGGTGCACACACAGAGCTTCAGAATGACTAAGCTCCTACATTCGCTACCCTGGAAAGAGAAGAGAAAGCCCGGCAGTGCAAAAGGTTTCATGTTGGATTGCAAAGTCACAATCCAGAGACTCTGTTCAACCCTTAATAGATATGCAACAGTAAAAGAAGATGGAGCCTTGGTCCACCCTTACCCTCTCCTCCCCACTGCTGTGAAACCAAGAGAAGTCCCTCCTTGTTCTAACAGGCAGGTGGAGAGAGTGATTTATGGAACCAAGAGATGAGCAAGGTGTTTATCTGCTATTGAAAACTGACCACTTCAGTTGCACAAACCATACTGTTTCTCTCCTCTTGCTGAAGTTAATGCAGAAGCTCTTCCACAAGTGGAAATCCCCTGCCCCTAAAGAACTGCTGGGCCGAGGTGCGTGAATAGGAGGGAAGTGTTTAGATATGACATGACTTCACTGAGTTCCATTAAGCCCCTGAGTTGCAACAATTAGCAAACAGCAACTTTAGGTTACCTAAACTATTAATCAAAATCTTTTCTTGAAAAGATACATTTCTTAATCTTTACCTTAAGCTGCTTCTCCCTCTACAAGACAGATAAACACTGATGACACAGCACAATACATTTCACAGACCTAGAGACAAAACCATATCCCATTAAAAGTCAGAAATAGCTTTTGGTAAAGCAATTTTGCCCATTTAGAGATCAAGTCCACTAGACAAAACTAGTTAGTACAGGGGAAAAAAGCACCAAGGGAGCATTCCTAATCTAACATTTAAGATCAGGTCATTTTATAAAATACATTTCTGCAATCTTTTACAAATGCTGCAGCTGGTTCCACCAAAATGATGTATTCAATAAAATCAAAGTTGACATCATTTTGAACTTCTGTAGGCTACAGGTATACGCAGAGATATCCTCTTTGCTTGATGTAAAGCTCCTTGATGGGGGCAGATTGGAGAGGCCTTGCAAATTCTGGATCAATTGGCAACTGAATGGCCAAGCATTCAACTAGAGGCAAGTGAGCATTAGGAATGGCAAGGGGAGAGAGGGGGACAGAATGCGCTGTGTGCACCAAGTTGGGATGGTCTCTAGGCACAATACACAACCTTGTGAGATGGAACAAAGATATCCAAGGCTTCTGCTAATTTTATGGGTAATGACACTCAGGCAAAACATCATCCAGAGATGTGTTGTTGTTTTTCTGATGGTGGATCCAAGAGGCCCTCCTTGTTAATCCAGAGTGCTTTTGCACATGCAGGGAATTTTTTTTGGTTTTCACTTCTGCTTTCAGCTTCTCACAAGTAGGGAACCCATGGTGGAAGTATGCTCTGACCTTCAGGAGCAGCTTCTTGGTGAAAGAGGTACAGGTATGGGAAACTTGGGTCTTCAATCAGTTCAGGAAGCACCAGATCCTTCGGATCCCACCCTATGTATTCGCCAGACAATTTGCTTGAATATTTTCTTGTTACGTGTTGTGTGTGGCATCATTCTCTACTGTTTTAACTCTTGGGATCTGGGCATCAGGTATTACTTGCTCTCCTATACAGTTCTGCAATTCTGCTCTCTACTTGACAAAACGGAGGGATGAAACATGAAGGCGAGAACCCTCAGAGATCTGATTGTTAGTGTCCTAGAAACTGCAAGGAGCTTATTAACTTGTACCAAATATTGCAATTTACTATTATAAGTGGAAAAAATATGAGTCCTCCAGCCCAATAATGAAAGCCGGTGAATGAGGAAATTACCATTTGTCTCAGAAAGAAAGCACAGTTCAATCCCTTTTTCTAACACAACTGTATGGTAACCCACAAAACACTTCCTGAAGTTTGCTATTTCATAAAACTTTTTAAAGGGGGGTGGGGAAGAGAGAAGACGACACAGACAAGCCAGTTAAAATGACCCTTGAATTAAAGACTGAACTCCTTTGTATTTTTCCTCCCCAGAATTACACGCAGAGCTGTGTTGAATTTAGCTTAGTCCCCATAAAGTGTGTTTAGAGGCTGCATCCTTGATGGCTATGCAGTCATTGGCAAGGTTAATTGCTGCTGCTGGATATTTCAAGACAAATAATATTGACCACATGACTACTGGAATGCTAAAACTCCCCCCACCCCTCCTCCTGGAAGCTATGATAGGCAACAATAAAGCAAGCCTTCATCTCCTAATGCCATCAGAGATGTTAGCTAACAGGAAAAGAAAAAAGAAACGAAGGTTAGTAAATAGCTACCCATACTTAGTATTCAATGTGTACAGCAGGATGGAATGAAAAGAAGCGTTTTTTAAAAAGTCTGTTTTGAAGTGATTTTTCAGGAAGGTGAAGTTAGAGTTTTGAACTGGTCCCCAGTGGTGATGGGCAGGCAGTTTGCTTCTTTGCACAGATCTGAGTGAGATATTAATCTGTCAACACAAACTTCTTCAGTAATCCCAGTGTTAAGACTGGAGGGTTTTAACAGACAGGAGCGCTGCATTTCAAATACTTAACAAGACGAATAATGCTTTGCAGATGGCTGAAATTCACAGTCCCTGAAGTTTATGATCGAGAGCACCAGCTAAGTCTCCAAATCATTCATCCTCTTCTACATACGTTGAGGGAAACCAACCCACCTAAAGGGAACATCAAGAAAGAAAAGGCACAACATATTAAATTGATATTCCTTTGGCACAGAATAATTTTCTTCAGAACCCACCTGTTCAAATTAGGTATGATTCACAACAGTGAGAAAGGGGATGAAAAGGGTATGACAAACTAATTTTTGTGGCAGAGCATTCAATGTCTCTCTGGATAAAGATATCAAGTTAATGACCCAAAGCGTGCAAAAAATAGGAATGTGATCAGAAATAGGGCTGACTGCCAACATTAGATTTAGCAATTCAGGAACTTTTGGCATTCAGCTGAGACAGGAATACAATCATGCCAAGCGCAGACTCAGTACTCAGCAAATGAGGCAGCAGACCTGCTTGTACCACTTCAAGCAGCAAGTGGGCACTCATATGATTGACTGAATGTGTGTGTGTGTGTGTGTGTGTTTGTATACCCTCTACACAGAAAACTGAGGGTTAAATTACTCTCACTGCATAGTCAATAAGGACTGTGAATGCACTCAAGACATAGAAAACTACTCAAGCAAACCAAACAGCGGTTGAAGCATCTGTCTTGCTCCTAAGACTAGCATGGGACAAGAGGCGAATTCTATTAACTGCATTGGCCTTGCACTGTCTTTGAGAAGAGGTTTCTCACATGCTCACATACAGTTTCCCATGCTTTCATCATGCCTAGAATTGATTTCCACAATGTGTTTTATTGGGGGGGGGGGAGACTGCCCCGAAAGACAACTCAAATGCTTAAGCTGGAACAATCCACTTGATATTGGTTTGCTTCCAGACTCAATTTAAAGTGCCAATGCTTACTTTTATGCCATTTGCGGCCTGGGGCTCACACATCTTTTGAGATAGCCTCTTCCTGGACAAGCCCTGCTGCAGCTGAGTTCTGCAGTTTGGAACCACTTCGAAGTGCCTTTACCTCTGGCTCAGAAATGAACTCACCAGTAAGGTAGAGCTGCTCTGGGTCTCCCATAGAAATGTTTTGAAAGCTATATTGCTGCTGCTTATGCCATTTTAATTTGCTAATTGTTGAGCACTATTCATTTTAAGTATTTTATTTTCTGGTTTCGTTCAAGACCCTAACAGTGCAACCTTGGGCATCTCCACTTAAGAGTAAGCCCTACTGAATACAATGGGACTCAAGGAATAGCGTGTTTCAGCTCAAACCTCAGAAACTTAGGATAAAAAATAGTTCAAATAAACAGAACAAAATTAAAGAAGCATTTGCTAACATTCTTCAAAGCATGGAATGTACAAAAAGTATGCTGTCAAAAACATAAACCTACCCTTCCATTTACTTCACCTCTCCACCAGCCATTGGCACTAATCTTGGTGTAAATTTTGACCACATCTCCTTTGACCAGGGACAGTTCACGCATATCTCGCGCACAGAAGTCATAGCGGGCAACAGCTATACCGAGAACCTTGGGACTCAGCACTGCTTGAGAATACAGAAAGGCAACGTAATTAGAAATTCACTAAACTGTGTAGCTGTTGAATTATTTCAGCACAGCATACAATTGTAGTACAAGTGCAAGCAAATGTATTTTTTAAACACAGAAATGCAAGCGGACCGTGTGGAAAAGTGCAAAAGAAATCCATTCAGTGTGATGTTTTCTTGACTAGACTTTTCTGTTTGTTTGTTTTAAACAAAGCCAAAACAGAAACCCAGAAAAAGCAGGGGAAATCATCCTAAATAGACATTGACTGGGAACCAAATGGGTCATAGGTATTACACACACCCTGAGGCTTTTGCACGTGAAATGTTGGGAGATAACTTCCGAGTAACATGAAGGGTTGCAAAAAGAAAGAGAAAAAAATCAGCACCTTTGCACACACACAAACACACACACAGAGATTTCTCATATATGGGGCTCATTAGATGTTGGTCATTCTGTTGAAATAAACGGAACACATTTCTAAGGACATCTGCTTCGGTTCAGGATGGTATAAGTAATTAGACAATCCCAACCTATTTTCAAAAAACAGAAATCACTTCACTAAGCCTAAGCCTAATTATTACTAAGCCTAATTATTCTATGCACACTTTCTTGATAATAAGACCCCCATGGAGCTTATTTCTGAGTAAATATGCATGAGAATGCACTGTAAGAAACAAAGGGCATGGGCCAGTCAAATTTGTTTTATCTTTTTGCAAACTGCTTTTTAAAACAAAAAACAATCAAGTGCTGTCATGTATTATCTCGCTGAGATTCCTGCATTGCAAGGATGATCCTCAGGCTCCTTTCCAATTCTACAATTCTATTATTCTACGTATAAATTTAAATAAATAAATGGCTTTTAAATTCCCCTCTCCCCCCCCCATACACAAATACACACACACTGCAACTATGTGGAGCATTATCACAGATGAACACCTCCTTCCCACACAGGCTGTTGTGCATGTATCAGTGGGGCGTTAATGATCACAAGCAATCAGCCAGAATCTTAAAAAGGACATATATCACACAGGAGAGAAGGAGCTGCAGGGACCTACCGTTTGGTCAGCTGAGACACTGGCAAGTTCTGCCTCCTCCTCTTTTTGAACTGTTTCCATTCCAGGAGTTCCTTACAAGAACTATTTAACTAGCTCCTTCAATTTGCTTTCCTCCCCGCATCCCTCCCCAACCTTTCTTCCATTTGTATAACTTCTCGTAGATTGCAAGCCTGAGCACAAGGACTGCCTTACTACTACTTATACAGAATCATTGTAGAGTCGGAAGGGGCCACAATGGTCACCTATTCCAACCTCCTGCAATGCAGGAACGTTTTTGCCCAACATGGCGCTCGAACCCATGACCCTGAGATTAAGAGTCTCATGCTCTACTGACTGAGCTGGAAGTGGAGGGGATATTACTTCACTCTGGAAACCCTGTTTTTGTTGTTCTTGAGGGGATTTAGATAAGATGCTTTAGATAAGTAATTAGATGACAAAACTGGACATTGTTGTGCTCTTATTCAGGAATGAAGCCATGCAGAAGACTTTAAAAAAACCTGCAAGGGACCAGGAACGGGACTGAATAGTGTTATCAAGTCAATAAGAATTATTTGCAGCATGACCAACCTCCATGCTTAACCTTATCATGAATTTGGGGGATTCACCTTAAATAGTGTTGGCACTTTAAGGAAGGAATGGAGATCATGTGACACTTCATATGCTGATGGACTCCAACTTCCATCAGCCCTAGCCAGCATGGCCAATGGTCAGGGATGGTGGGTGTTGGAGTTCAACATCATCTGGAAGGCCACAGATCCCTGAGGAAACTAGCATTCAAGAAGCATCCACTGTTCTCTCATGTCACCTTTTCCTACTATATTTTTATTTCTGGATCTAAATACCAAATGTGACATGCAAGAGACAAAATCAATATAAGTGCTAGCAACCTAAGCATGGAAACAGCAGGGGGGAATACATTATAAAACATGCACAACCAAATCAGTCCACAGTTAAAAATGATCAGAAAGTCAAAAAGTTTTAAGCAGCTAAAAATATATATTCTGGTGTTTTTTTAAAATCCTTCCTTAACAGGAAGAAATCAGTGGGTAGAGCTAAGAGGAAGGGCATGCCATAATCTGCATTTCCCTACTTTAAAAATATCATTGGCACAATGTCCAAGCAGTTCAGTAAATGATGGGGTGTGTACCAAAGTAATGGCTGCTGAGCCTAAAGTGGAGAAAGAGAGACAGAGAGAGGCAAAGCCACTCCCTTCAAGCTAGTCTTAGAAGTCAAGCAAAGTGACTTCATGATCATTCCAACTAGAGCAGTGAAGACGGAAAGAAATTTCTCAGATCACTGCAAAAAACGATTCTTGGGTGCAAAGGCACAATCATTATCACAGCAAACTGAGGAGGGGTAGAGGTGGTTACATTTACTGAACCCAAATTATTTCATCATGGGGGGGGGGGCATAGCTGCAAAGTTTTCCCTTTTCTCGCGAGGAAGCCTATTCAGCATAAGGGAAAATCCCTGTAAAAAAGGGATAACTTGGCAGCTATGGGGGGGGATGCTTCCACCACCCAGCCACCACCCCAACAAAACAAAAAGGCCATTGCAGACAGAAGAACTGGCTCCCCCCAATATAAAACCACAAGAGTTATATATAAAATGGCATCCAAAGGAGAAAAATATATACACAGCTATGATGAAGATCACCATTTGCGTTCCAAAATTGCTGCATACGCTTTTGTGTCATAGTTTATTGTGGACTCATATGGTAAAGGTAAAGGGACCCCTGACCATTAGGTCCAGTCGTGACCGACTCTGGGGTTGCGGCGCTCATCTCGCGTTATTGGCCGAGGGAGCCGGCGAACAGCTTCATATGGCACCAAAAGACAATTATTTTACACACTGCGGCAGTTTTCCCATAACAGTAATAGATACAGTGGAACCTCAGTTTATGAACACCTCGGTTTATGAATTTTCGGTTTATGAACGCCGCGGACCCATCTGGAACGGATTAATTCACTTTCCATTACTTTTAATGGGAAAGCTCGCTTCAGTTTATGAACGCTTCAGTTTATGAACAGACTTCCGGAACCAATTACACCCATGTTTCAGTTTATGAACGCTTCAGTTTAAGTACTTCACGGACCCGTCTGGAACGGATTAATCCACTTTCCATTACTTTCAATGGAAAAGTTTGCTTCAGTTTATGAACGGTTACTCCGCGGACCGTCTGGAACGGATTAATCCACTTTCCATTACTTTCAATGGGAAAGTTCGCTTCAGTTTATGAACGCTTCAGTTTATGAACAGACTTCCGGAACCAATTGTGTTCATAAACCGAGGTACCACTGTACTGTACTTTGGGGGGAAATAATAACTGTATAGACTTCAGTGACCAAAATTGAAATGCCTCATATAAAATTGCAGCCTGAAAATAAATTATGCCCTATTTTTGTCACTATAGTACCTAATGCACACTCCCTTTAAGCAGCCAGTATTATAAATATAAGACCACATCAATACTTTGGGGAGAAAAGGTAGGGGAGGGAATAAGAAAATCCGCCATTTGATTATCGCTTACATTTCCAATATGTAAACATTGTCCACTACTGTTCATAAACCAACACTTTTGCCAAAGTTGTCAAATGCTGTAATTTTTTGCTTACATCACTTTAGGAGAGATACATCAACTATGACAAGAGGAAAGCAGGAACCATGAGGATAGGAACTCCAAGAATGCACAGAGGCTAAATAAGGAGGACTTTAAGTAAGGGGTTGTTCACATCAAGCAAGATTTTGTGACAGGTGTTCCACTAAAGCCAGGATTTCATTTGAAATCCTGCTTCCAATAATGTCTTGAGAAGCCTACAAACAAGTCACGAAGACACCAGTCCTTCCTTGTTATTTGTATCCCCTTGGAGGTACACCAGGTCTATAAACAGAGGCTCCATTTAGTCATTGTGGCTGTCAGTAACCTCCAGAAAAATGTCTAATCTTCTTTTAGTCACTGTGTTTACAACCAGAAGCCCCAAGAAGATTTGCAAAGCAGAGGAGCTAACAGAGTTGCTGACTGCCATGCATCCTACTTGCCATTTGGTAGATTTGCCTCAAGTTTGTGGAAGTTTCTTTCCCACCCATCCTTTTGCTACTGAGACTACATTTGTCAGCCTCCATCTCCTGGCCCACCAAAACATCTCATCAGGGATGGGGCACCTATGGACTTCCAGATGTTGTTGGATTCCCAACTCCCATCAGTCCCAGACAGCATGTCTAATGGTCAAGGTCTGCAGCAGTTGTTGTCCAGCAGCATCTGGAAGTCTAAAGGTTCTGTTTCCAGGCTATACTTCAATCCATCCCTCATATTTTTAACCGACCAGATTGGCAGTCCTAGGTGTAGATAGTTATATCCTAGTTACAGGTAGGTAGCCGTGTTGGTCTGACGTAGTCGAAACAAAATATAAAAAAATCCTTCCAGCAGCACCTTAAAGACCAACTAAGTTTTTTATTTTGGTATGAGCTTTCGTGTGCATGCACACTTCTTCAGATACGTATCTGAAGAAATATGCATGCACACGAAAGCTCATACCAAAATAAAAAACTTAGTTGGTCTTTAAGGTGCTGCTGGAAGGAATATAGTTACATCCTGTATTTCTAATAAAATATTCTCGCTCTGACTATGGAGGGTCTCTTTTAGCTATCAAGTGATGATTTTTACTCTAGGTAAGACTTTTTTTTTTATACTGATATCGCACACAACACACAAACACATTTTAGGGCTGGGTGAGCTGTGAATATAAATAGATATATAACAGAGAGGTCACATCCGTAGAGCTCTCTCTGCTCTTAAAAGAAAAAAGAAACTTGGCCCTTTGTGGCATCTTAAAAAATTCTAAATGCTTCTTGACGTACAATGAAAGTTTGAAAGAGAATAAGAAACACAATAAAAATGCATAGAAAATAAAAAACAGATGGACAGTGTGCATGCAAAACTCTAATGAAGGTTGTTGTTTTTTTAGACTGAAGTATTTTACCAAAGAATGCTGTTGCATTAAGCTCTGACTTAGGGATGGGACGAATATTTTGATTCACAAATGCATTGTTTTCAGATTTTGAGACTATGTCCAGATAGAATATGGTAATTTGAGATGTTCAACAGCTATTTATAGTATCATCGCGATCATACATATTAGGCTTAGTTCAGCCACAGCTGTGTAGAACTGCAAATTCTGAATGCATATTATTATTATTCCAAGATCAGCCTTGATGGCCTTTCACCTTTCTCACAAATGTATGGGAATCATCTATTTGAGAGCAGCACCTGCATAGCTGAGAAAACACTGGCTAACCAAACTTTGTATGTGTTCATCTGTGTGTGAGATCACATGGCAATCCCACTGAATGGTGTCCCATTCACTCGTTTGGCCAGGTTAAATATTCTCCCAGCCGTGGAGCAGCTGTTCAGAAATAAGTCACTTTCAAAAGGCTAGGAGACCATCTTTATAAACCATAATTTGATGTTTAGTCAAATTATATTCAACTGGGGGGGGGGGCAGGGGAGAATCCGTCCCTTCCCTAGCTTGCACTGCACACAGAGACAGAAATAATTTATTTGCAAAACAGAAGCAAATTGAGAAGAAATATAAAAGCAGTAAAGCAGTACCTGACCAGAAAGGAGTGGAGGAAGGGGGAACAAAGCTGTAGTCTGGAGGAGTTACAAAAGAAAACCCACAGAACAAAGAAGGGGCTTAGAGAAAGAAAGGAAAAAGAGAGAGAGAAGCAAAATGACATTGAAATATCGATAAAATAATATTGGTAATATAATACTGCTGATAAAATTAGTTAAATGATATTGAAATATTAGCAACCCACACCATACATTTAAAACACTCTTCTATTTTTAATTACAGAATCCTGGGAACTGTAGTTTGTTAAGGGTGCTGGCCTCACAGACCTACGCAATTCCAAGCACCTGCAGCGAACTACAGTTCCACGCATTCTTCATACCTCATACCTCATAAAATGGTATAAGAGTGTTTCAAAGGTATGGTGTGGCTGCCTCTCTTAACAAGAAACATGGATTTCCCGGAAGAAACTTGGTGTTTTTTTCATACTCCCCAAACTCAAAAATCTGTGCCTTCTTTTTTTTCTTTTTTCTTTTCTCTTACCGAGCTGAGGTACAGAGGCTGTGGATTTGCTCTAACTCCTCCACTTGCATAGCTCCATTCCTCACCACTTCCTCCCCCACCTCAGAATAAGTATCAATGCACAGTGTGCAGAATGAAGCCATTAGTCAATGCCTTCCACCCTGGAGCAGTGGCATTATTAGTGCTTAGAGCATCAAGACTATGGTGAGGAAGACCCAAGGTTCAGACTTCCAATCACCCATGAAGCTTACAGGACCAGTCACTCTCTCTTAGTCTAACCTTTCTCCCAGGATTGTTAATTTGGGGCATGGGAGAAGCAAGGAAAGGAAAACGCGTGTGTCTCTTTGAGTTGGGGGGGGGGCTGTTAAATAAATAAATAAATAAATAAATAAATAAATAAATAAATAAAGCAAGTGGCTTCTAGATAAGCAAGCAAAATAATATGAATTCAAACTTCCCAGATTTGTGGCTGATTTTCTCTCAAAAAGGTATGCACGCAGAAGTTGGTTGCATTGTTGTTTCAACAACACCCCTGTTTGTGACAGGGCAGCAAAATGTATGCAGAATGCTTACTTTTTAGGCACTACTTGCTAGACGCTTAAAACTTCCTAACATAGATGTACCACTTTGTATTGTGGGGAGCACCATGCAGAGCATAAATAAGCACCTCGCTGCTATCATTTCCTGAATCAAAGAGGACACCAGTGCCTTTAACAGTTGCATAGCGGGAGATGTTTAATACCGTATGTGCAGCTTCTCCTATCACATGTGGTACGCAGACCCTCCCAAGTGTCCCTATTTTCCAGGAACAGTCCCTATTTTCCAGGAAGCCCATCCCGGTTTCTGATGTGGACCCGGAATGTCCCGCTTTTCCTTAGGATGTCCCTAATTTCATCAGAAAAATGTTGGAGGGTATGGAGTTAGGCGACTCCCAAGCCAAGGAGATGAGTACAACTTTTAGCAGACATCTGAAGGCAGCCCTGTATAGGGAAGTTTTAAAATGTTTTATTATGTTTTTATGTATGTTGGAAGCCGCCTAGAGTGGCTGGGGCAACCCACTCAGATGGGTGGAGTATAAATAATAAAATTCTTCTTCTTATGGAATAAGAATAATAATTCATTGGAGAAGTGTTGAAGGGTATGCAATAGGAGAGTTCTTTAGGGACAGAACTTGTGTTCTTTTCTTTCTCTCCTTGGAGGCTACATCTGTCCCCCTTCCCCTATCTTACCTTGCACATGGTACTAGCTCATATGAGAAGTGGCTGTGACTTACGTCACCCCTTCACTTTCCTGACGTTCCACTGCAGCAGAAAGCAGAAGGGTCTCGGTACTACACCATAAGGTAAAAAGGTAAAAGTAAAGGACCCATGGATGGTTAAGTCTAGTCAAAGGCAACTATGGGGTTGCAGCGCTAATCTTGCTTTCAGGCCGAGGGAGCCAGCATTTGTCCACAGACAGTTTTCTGGGTCATGGCCAGCATGACTAAAACACTTGGCACAATGGGACATCGTGACAGA
This sequence comes from Zootoca vivipara, assembly GCF_963506605.1. Classification (NCBI taxonomy): domain Eukaryota; kingdom Metazoa; phylum Chordata; class Lepidosauria; order Squamata; family Lacertidae; genus Zootoca; species Zootoca vivipara. Next base: position 17,252,822 of record NC_083282.1, on the reverse strand, counting down.
AGCCAGAGCACGTGGAAACGTTGTTTACCTTCCCGCCGCAGCGGTACCTATTTATCTACTTGCACTGGTATGCTTTCAAACTGTTAGGCTGGCAGAAGCTGCAACAGAGCAACGGGAGATCACCCCGTTGTGTGGATTTGAACCGCCCACCTTCCAATCGGCAAGCTCAAGAGGCTCAGTGGTTTAGACCACAGCGCCACCTTTACCTTTACTCCACCATAGCCCAAATCAACAAATAATGTGGCACAGAACTATCTGACTCCAACCTTGCCCCTAGAAACCACATAAGCCCAAAAATGCACAAGTAATTATCATCGGCTGCAGTAAAGCTCACTCTGCTATTTCCTGGATCCCACAAGGTCATTGTGAAAGAACCACATAATTATGGCCTCAACCACATTTTGAATAGAAATAAGAAACCAAGAAAGAGCTGACAATTTTCCAATCTAGTTCAATATTACTTCCCCCCCCCCCAACAACTGAGCAATGCTGCAGGATTAGCAGGTTGAAAAGGAAGGCTGGTAAGGTATACTTCTCTTTCACATTCTATGGAGGAAAATTGTTCCTGGGTTGGGACTGCACCTCTTAGCAAAACCCTTGGCCAACTCCCCTCTATTAGCCTGAGGTGAAGGGAACATTTTAGATCACTATTTTCTCTTTTAAAAAAATTTATATAGAGATATAAGATGAGAGGATGCTAGCCTGAGACTTTAAGAAGATGAAGGTTCAAATTCCTAATCAGCTATGGATTTCCAGTGCCACTTTGGACAAGTCACTGATTCGTTTTCCAAAAAGGAAGGTCAAGAAAATAGTTTTTACATACAGGCTCTGGGAGGGCATGTGGAGTCTTTCCATGGCGAGACTAAGGAATGGAACATTCTTTTTATTTTTTGCAACACAGCCGAGAAATCCTTAGAAACACCTTCCCCTGAAAACCTGCTGCTTTTCAGATGTTTTGGAGTACAACTTTCATCAGTCAGAGTCAACATGACCAATGACTACGACTTCCATACAGTCCAAAATACTGTATAACCAGGTTGGGGAAGGCTGGGTTAGGAGAATCCAGCCTTTAATTACTTCACTGGTGATTTATCAGCCACTTTACCCTTAGAGCTCAGTGTGGCTTCTTAAATGTGCCTTTGGATCATGTTTTCAAATTGTATCAGAAATGTGTGCAAGCATTTGTAAGGCAAATCAACAGAACTTCTGTAAAGGAAAAAGGCAAGATTCTTCTGGATATTGAGAGACTTGGATGAACCACATGAATATGGGTAAATCAAATATGAACTGGTTGGACTTTTGGAAAGTGTGTGTGTGTGTGTGTGTTTTAAAATAAAGGTCATCAATGTTGCACCCATGGGTGGAAGCCTTCCCTGGCACCTGAATAGCCCTTGCCGTTCCACCTGCTGAAATGAGGCTTGAAAGAAGCATTTATGTTATGGCCAACATAATAACAGGTTGTGGTATGTACTTTGGCACCTAAAACAGTTTGCAAATGTGCCCATGGACCCAAAAAGATTGGTGCACCCTGGCATGGTGAATAAACAAGAGAGTAGATTTTTTTTCATTAACTACTATTCACATGGTAGAAAGTAGGTATAAGTATAAACTATTAGTTATTATAGTAGAATTATAACAGTGAAGTGACTCAGGACCTAACTTTAGATGAGGATACATAGTATGAGGTCAGAAGAAGATATTAATCCCATTAAAACTGTGAGTAGACACCTAAGCCCAGTTCAAATGTAGCAGTAATATATGATGAGTACAACCTTAGTACACACACTCCCCAAACCTCTGCTTCCAGTTGTAGAATACAGCAGTTTGACCACTACATGTGAACGCTGAGAACTGGTTTTGTGTTCAAAGCAGATATAAATGAAACCACAACAGATTCCGGTTTGGAAACAGATTCCGGTTTGGAAACAGATTATGGCTTGCACAAACTACTTTCTGCTGCAATGGCAAACATCAGAAGAAGCAAAACTTGAAGCAAACGCTTCAGATCTCTTTCTCCTTGAACCCAAAGGATTTAGTGTGGCTCCTTCTAATAACAAACCACATTTTTGTTGTCCCATGCAGTTACTATCCTCCTTGGTTACAATACTTGGTTCCTAGCTGTGGGATCATAGGCACATTCCATACACCTACAATCAAGCTTTAGATCTTCATGCTCAACAGGGGAAAGTCAGGGGAAGAGAAGCAGGAGTTAATTATATTAACATTAGCTCCATTTACTAATTTAACAAGAATGTGTGTACGATACCTGTTCCTGTTCCTACACAAGAATAACTAGAATTAAAATAACAGACCCATGAAATAAAGTGAGACAAGAGAAAGAAGTAGGGATTTTAAAAGCTCTCAAGCAAATGCAAGGGGAAAGGAATGCATATACACGAATTAGAAACCAAAATAAGCATTAGAAAGGGGTGTTAGGCAGAAAAGAAAAGAAAATCATAAACTGACAAAACAACAAAGACTGTTTGATGGGGAGAACCGAATGGGGAGTATAGAACACAATAGGAAGGACAAGATAATTTTGTTTAATTCTATGCACACGCACACACGCAACTAAGTTCTGCTGAATTCAATGGGATTTATGTAGATGGCCAAAGGCATATTTTTGCCTGAGACAGACAAGATGGCACCCCTCCCCATTCCACATACAAAAGCTGGTTGGACTGGCAAGTAGATCTTACTACACCACTACAGACAAGGTAGAACCGTAGAATTATAGAGTTGGAAGGTACCTCAAGGGACGTCTAGTCCAACCCCCAGCAATGCAGGAATTGGTTGCCCTCCTCTGCACACATTTCAGATTGTCAACAGCCTTCTTAAATTGTGGTGCCCAGACCACAGGTGTGGTGCCCAGACCACAGGTGTGGTCTGACCAAGGCAGAAGAGAACAGTACTTCTGTTGATGCAACCTAGAATAGCATTCACTTTTTTGCTGCTGCTGCATCACACTGTTGATTCATGTGAAGCTTGTGGTCTACTAAGACCACCAGATCCTTTTCACATGTACCGCTGGCAATACAGGTGTCTCCCATCTTACAGTGTGCTGTAGGCAATGCAGGTGTTACATCCATATTACAAAGTGATAGAAAAACTGCCTGATGTGAGAGTGTCCTATTTATTTTCCTACAAACCTCATCTGCTAAATAAGAAGCTCTTGGAAATAAGAGGTGAACATCTTAAATGAGCAAAAAGTGACGGGCTCTTCAAAATCAGAGTTATGAATGGCCATAATGGGATCTTTTAGTTTGTTGGTCAAAAGCATTAAAAGCAATCATTCCTCCTTATCTGATATTGAGTGTTATATGGACCTACTTCGCTTAAAACACTGCAATTTTGTTTTTTAAGAACATCTACAAATCATGTGGCAGTTTTTTCAACATGCTTCCATTTATCAATGGAATATTATTAGGCCACACTCAATTCCTTATGTCTAAACATATATACAGTCGTACCTTGGTTCTCGAACGCCTTGGTACGCGTTGAACGGACGTCCCGAAGGGATTCCATTCAAGAACCAAGGTACGACTTTACATTGTCAATTGCTGAGCAAGTGGTAATGAAGACATGCTTTTGAGTGGGGTGGGGTGTGCAAATGTGTGCACACAAAAGAGAAGGAGAGAGAGAGCACATTCAAATGACATCAATGTTATTCATTCTGTCCACTGGGTACTCACCCCATAGTCCAGGGATGGGGAGCCTGTGCCCTCCCAAAGGTTGTTGGCCTACAACTCCCATCAGTCCCAGACAACATGGTTAATGGTTAGGGTTTATAGGAGTTGTAGTCCAGTAACACCTGAAGGACCAGGGGTTCTCCATTGTGACTACTGTATATTCAGAAGATAATCATTAGATGTTAGGGGAGAGGAGAAGTGGGAAAGCTTAATCCTTCCCCTGCCTATTGCTTTTTCCCTGCATTCCCCTTCCGGAACTTCTTTTCTCTAGCGATTGTTCATTGTCTACTGCACACATCCAGCCTTTTCTCTTCAAATATGAGCCCTTTCCCTAAGGAATTTTCGATGTTTGATGGTTATTCAGGTTCTCGTGCCAAAGCCTTCCATTCAATATCTAGTCAGGCCCCAGAAAGATATTCTAACAAGAGCAACATTGTAGAGGAAAATCTGTTAAGAACTTAAAAGTTTCTTCACAGAAATTCTGCTCTTTAAATCACACAAATTATTCATTTAAATGCCAAATGCAAGATTAGAATTACATGTTTATTAATTCATGTAGCCGAAAACAGCGCAGCCAATGCAAAATGTCTGTTTACAAATCAATCGCTCACTTACATTTTTAATAGATGTTTGAGCGGTGATTTGATTTAAGGACAGGCAGTCAGGAAGTCTAACTAGACCTGTTCATAAACCTGTCAGCAGATCCTGTTTCTGCTTAGCTGCAGGGAAACAAAAAAAAAAAAACCTAGCTAAAAGCATTATCATATTAATTGGTTCTGTGTCAAAAATGCAAAATGAAGATGTTTTTAACCTACTGCTATTCCTTTGTTATTAAATGACAGCAAATTCTAATGCTCACAGTTGCCACATGCTCTGTTGCCACTTGCTCTGTTGCTCCGTTGGTCCAGCGAATTTTCACATTCTTTGTATGGGTACTGAAGAGTTGTATCCAGACTTCGGAAGCCTTCTTTGAGAGAGTGGTGCTTGTAATACTCCACAAGTTCCTTCCAGAAGACAGGGGGAAATAGATTAGAAATCTTTAGTTTGTGCTTTCTCCCACCAGTATTTAAGGCACATAAACTTTAATGCAGCTTTATAGAAATAGATGCACCCAGTTCACAACAGTGGTACCTCGGTTTGCGAACGCAATCCATTCCGCGGAGGCGTTCACTCGCCAAACGCATGCTTCTGTGCGTGCGCGAAGCGCCGATAGAACGCTTCTGCGCACGCACGCGCTGCACAGATCGCTTCTGCGCATCCGAGTGCCACGGAACCCAGATGTAAACACTTCCGGGTCCGCGGCATTCATAAACGGAGGCGTTCATAAACGGAGGTAGGCGTAAACCGAGGTTCCACTGTACTGTTGCAGGAATAGTACTGGAACTATGTCGGTACTCTTTGCTTGTTATTGAAGAGGTACTTGTGTGATGAAAGATCAAAGACAAGGCACATCAATTACACAAACAGTACAGGTTTAATTCATACATGAGAGATACAGTGGAACCTTGCAAGACGAATGACTCGCGCAATGGAAAACTCGCAATATGAAAGCGTTTTGCAATCTTTTTGTTGACTCGCAAGACGAACTTCTCTATGGCCGTGCTTCGCAAGACAAATTTTTTTGCATTGATTTGTTTTAATTGGAAAACCACAAAACGGAATTTTCGTAATACAAAACGACTCGCGGAACGAATTAATTTCGTCTTGCGAGGCATCACTGTATTGCATTTGCATTTTCAGCATTCAGGAATTAAGCTGGAGGGCATCTGCATATGTGAGATTGGCCTATTTATCATAAAAAGCTGGTGGGGGTAAGCATGTCAGCTTCTTAGTGAAACAATTCTCACATTAAGAAGAAAAAATCCTGCGCACTGAAACAATCATGCCAAGCTAGAAACATTCACCATGACACCTACATTTCTATGCACAGGGAATTGCGAGCCCCTCTTCAGGGGTGTAAAGTCCTAACATATGTTTATTACTTTGCCTGGCATTTGTGACTTTCACCTCACATTCCTTTTCCCCATGTGGTTATCATTGCCTCTACACTTGTACTTATTCTTGTACATACAGTTCAGGTGTATGCGACATATTTTTCTCATATGGTTTGGCTTCCTGACACACTTGCAAACCATTCACATGATGTTTTGACCCTTGGAAAGGCCATTACTCGTAATGCACACCAGGAACCTATGCCACACAGGTAGAAGTTTTTGCATGCGCTCAAGCCAGTGTGCAAATAAACACACACACAAAACAACAACTAAAACTTGCTAAAGTTTCTCGTTGTCCAGATCAGTATACTGTATACATTTATCCAACTCCTAACAGTCAGCTGTAAAAGTTAGCAATCACCATCTGTTAAAACACCAGTGACAAACGTACTGACTAATCCCAAAGCAGTAAAAACAACCCACCAGACGTTCTCCCGCAGCTTTGAAAGTGAGGTTTTAAAATGATGATAAAATGAGGTTTTCTACATGTACAGTTTTGCAATCAACAAACCAGACACTCCTGTCCAATTGCTTTGTAGTTACATGTGCTGAGGTTCTTTAATGTTAACTCCTTACTCTAAACCAGGCATAGGCAACCTTGTCTCTCCAGATGTTTTGGAACTACAACTCCCATGATCCCTAGCTAACAGGGTCAGTGGTCAGGGATCATGGGAGTTGTAGTTCCAAAACATCTGGAGAGACAAGGTTGCCTATGCCTGCTCTAAACTCTCAATTGTTATTGAGAATTCTGTTAACTGTACGATCAGACCATCCAAGCAAACGGCCGTTCGTTTTTCAGAACCTTATTTTTGTGCGCCAACTATTGTTTCTTTCCAATATTTTATATGGCTGTTACGGAAGCATGAAGAATCTTTCTGAATTTCAATATGAATTGGCCCTGATATGGCTGTTCCAAACTAAGGTGTGGATTGGCACATAGCTATGAACCGTTTTCATACTTCCTGAATCTTCTGACTCAGTTCTCCACTTATCAAAATGATTGTTTAAAATGCTTTAGAAACATGTATTGAAATATTTATCTAAATGCTGATTTAAAAACAAAAATACAGACAGTAGGGAACAGACTTATGAGCAAACACATGCAGAAGTAACAAGCATCAGATAAAGACTGATTCTTCCATCTCTAGTTACTACCCTCCAGCCCAATTAAAAACCCTCTCTTGTTCTCAGTTGTGTTGCAAGAAATAGTTGAATTTTCATGGAGCAACACAATAATGTGCAGGCATGTGGCATAATGAATACATTACAAGGTGAGAAAAAACTCAGTAAGCAAATGATCTTTTTTTTTTAATGCTCATGAGTCATACCGCTCATAAAGGAAACTCATATACCAAACTACAGTAATTCTTAATTGAAGCTTCCAAATGCCTTTGAGCTCCTCACATGCAACTGTATGATCACACGTTCCTTAAAATTAAAAATGACATGGTATAAAATCCTTTTAACTATGTCTTCTCACAAATGTAGGTTTATACATTCACACTAGAAGCCGATTTAAGCACAAAGTGCTTAAAACTGCACAGGTGACCCAGAGATTTCTAAACACTGACCACAATCCAACCAAAGCTAAACAGTTAAATCCATTTCGATTTCCACTGCAAGAAATTCAAGTACACACTTAATACACTTACTGGAATGAATGGGACTTAGAAGTGATTAGCTTTGGCTCGATCATTAAGATCGGCTCAGTTTTGAACTGCTTATGAGTGTGTACTGTACATGATCTACACAGGGACCCTTGCCAGCATGAAAACCTTTCGCTACTGCTGGGTTGGTTTTCTCTCCAAACACAAAATCTGTCATAACACTATTCGTGTTTTACATTTATCTCGACAGTGTGCAATAGTATCTTTTCAGCTGACGGCAACATATGAGAAAACTAGCTGAGCAGAAGATCGTGGAAGGCCTCACATGGGTTCAGTTTCTGATTAGACAGCAGCCCCATTCAGGTGTTTGAGCAAACACATAAGGGCTTAAACTGTGGAGGAAGATAGGGGTGTGTATACAAGCCAAACTCCAAATGCCCCACATGCTCTGGCACCACATTAGACCCCCATGCATTCAGTTGAACACGCTCCAAAGATCGCTACGATCAGGAACACTTCTTCTTCAAACCTTCATGTTTAAAACACAGCTGGCACATTTCGGGGTACAGGGTGGGGCTTACATGTGTTCTCCCTTCTCTTCCACAGTTTAAGGCCACATAAACATTTGCCTGAAAGCCAATATAGGGCTAAGCTGAATACTGCGTGTGCCCATGTCTATGTGTGTGTGTCGAACAACTGTGTGCAAGGAAGCTCCAGTTCCGCTTGTCAAAGGATTGCTTCCCTCTTCCTGTGCCTTCCAAGTGTTCCCAAGAACAGCAGGTCAGCTGTCTGTGAACATGCCACCGTCTCATCTCCCCACTTTCTGCTGGCTTTTAAACAGTGGGGGGGAAGGTTGGCCTACAAGATTCTTACTAAGCACACAAGACATCAGGACTCTTGGAAACAACAACTGCTGTCTTTCAAAGAAGATGAGCCGTGATAAGAAGGGTTTTTAAAAATAATAATAATAATAATAATTCATCAGATGGCATTAGGAACAGGTCAGGGCAGCACCTCCTGTTATCTTTGGAAAGCAGAAAGCACACTTCCAAGAGCCACCTGTATATCAGAAGATGAATGCAAAATGAAAGGTGATGGTGGAACTATAAGGTATATCTCTGTGTCACAGATGATACACTAAGAGCTTCAGTCTGAAAGTGATAACTGTAGCCTGCATATCTGCTCTGCAAGACGGAAGTATTTATTATAATTCACTGCCATATCGCATGATCTTGAACAGCATACACCATTGTGACTCCCCAAAAGTGCAAGCAACAAGACAAACTACTCAAATGCACAGATTCCAAATTCCCCTTTAAGAGTCAGTATAGTGCAGTGCTTCGAGTGCCAAAGACCACAGAAACTCACCAGCCTCAGTACTTCTCTTTCTCTCTCTCTCTCTCTCCTCCCCCCCCTGCATAACCCACCTCACAAGGTTGCTGTCGGGCAGCTATAGGCAAACTCGGCCCTCCAGATGTTTTGGGACTACAACTCCCATCATCCCTAGCTAACAGGAACAGTGTTCAGGGATGATGGGAGTTCTAGTCCCAAAACATCTGGGGGGCTGAGTTTGCCTATGCCTGCTGTAGGGGGAGGAACCTGCAAGTCACCCCGAGCTCTTTGGAGCAAAGCCGGAACAAAAACGTAGTAAAATCAATCAAGATAAATTATATAGCATTTCCAGATGGCGCTTGTATTGAGTTGTGGGGATGCTGTCATTTTTCTGGTTCTACCAAACAGTTCATATGTGAACACTTTCCAAACCCCAAGATAGTCAAGGCACAGTTGTTTTGGGATTTTATTGGAGGCACACTTCAGTCTCATGTTCCAAATACTTTTCAGTATGAAAAAGTGCTAGATGAATTCAACTTCTGCCTCCAGGGCAAGTGCCATCTTGGCCCCGTGACCATGGGTGCCCAGGGCTGTGGGTGCCATGCAGCCCTCTCACCTAAATTTGTGGGTGCCTGGTCCCTTCGTGGGGAATTTTGTGGGTGCTTGGGCCCCCAGGGCCCCCGGGAGTTGACACCTATGCTCCAGGGCTTGGAAGAGCTACACTCTAGGGTTTGTTTCTTATTCAGGAATCAGGATCAAAAAGATTTTTGGCATATAAGACCGTCTGCCTCGGGCTTTCATTGTGGCCCCGAAAGTATACAACTACAAGGGAGTAAAGTGAACTAAACTCAGTGGGACTTGCCTCTGAATAAGCATGCAGAGGAGCAGGTTTTAAAACACATTTAACAATAATTCTCCTGCCTGGTGTAATGCAGACCATGCCTTTCTAATGATAAGCTAGATGATCCTACAAAGAACTTTAAAAATCTAAAGGAAGAGAAGCAGGTACCCACACCCCTTGCACGACTCTTTTCTTCACTAGCTCTTCTACTTTTAATTATTTATTTTTGGTGGGATTTTAGTATCTTACATTTCAGGGCAACAGTTTGAAATGCTAGAAATTCTAAATATTTGTTCTGACTTGCATTTATGGAGGAAATCAAGCTCAGCAGGCACACCCTCCCATTGGTTTTTTATTCTGGAATCCTTGCAAGCTCCAATTAGCAAAGATGTGATAATTGGGGCCCCACCCTAAGCACTTTTCCAGTTTCTTATATCTCCACACTTCATTTGCATTAATCACTTAAACAAACTTCAAAGCCTGCCTGGGCCTCCTGTTGTTATCAATTCACTTGAGTCAAAGAAAAGCCACTCGCCAGAACAGGGATGGGAATCTGGCATGACCTCCTTGCCAGTGTTTTTGTGGACTGCAAGTTAGGTGGGATGCTTGTTTTGGGATAAACATCATCTGAGTTACAGAGGCAATCAAGCATTTAACTGGATCATTTCTATCATGCCCTTAATCCAAAGATCTCAAGACGAGTAAAAACAATTTCAAGGAAATTGGAATACTGATAAAATCATTTTAAAAAATAACTCTAAAATACATCACAAATATATCCAAGGAACATCAGTGTTAACTCCCAAACAGCTGTGTTTAAAGCCATCTTTTGAGCTTGTGACTAAACAACAGCAGTGACGATGCAAACCAAATTTCAAGGGATAGGACAGGCATAGGCAAACTCGGCCCCCCAGATGTTTTGGGACTACAACTCCCATCATCCCTGACCACTGGGTCCTGTTAGCTAGGGATAATCGGAGTTGTAGTCCCAAAACATCTGGAGGGCCGAGTTTGCCTATGCCTGGGATAGGAAGTTCCAGAGCTGGGATGCTACAATGGGGAAACCCTCCCCCCCCACACACACCCCACACACCCAATGCACAGATCCCACTGATGGGACATAAAGAAGGGCCAGCCTGGCTGATCTTAACTTCTGGACAGAGTAATTTAACACAATACAAAAAAATAGCAAAACTGAAACAAAATCAGTATGTTCCCTTCTATCACACCACGGGCTAATCATTTATTCTGGGAGAACTTATTCTGGAAAACTTAATACAACACCTCATTCTGTTACATTTTAAAGGCTGCAGTGGAGGCAACACCTCCTCAAAACAGTATTAGTTATCACTGCCATAAAGATACAGTGATCTGGGAAGAATGCAAGAGACATTTTAAAGAAATCTCTGAAATTCCTTGTACAAGCAGACTGAGCATGATCCCTGAATTCTGGTTATGCTAAGAAGTTCAAAGATCAAAGCAAAATCATAGAGTCATGGAATTGCGGCGTTAGAAGGGACCCCAATGGTCTGCTAGCCTAGTCCAACACCTTGCAGGGAAGGGATCTCAATTAAGCATCCATGACAAATGACCGTCCAACAATTCCTTAGAAACCTCCAGGGAAGGAGAGTCCATCACCTTCTAACAGAGTCTGTTCCACTCTTGAACAGTTTGATGTATAGAATCTCCTTTCTTGTAACTTGAAGCCACTGGTTCAGGTCCTATTGTCGGGAGCAGGATAAAGCAAGCTTGCTCCATCTCCCATGTGGCAGCCCTTTAGATTTTTGAATATGGCTATCACATCTCCTCTCAGTCTCCTCTTTTCCAGGCTAAACATACCAACTTCTTTAACTGTTCCTCTTAAAGCTTGGTTTCGAGACCCTTGATCATCTTGGTCACCCTCCCTTGCACACGTTCCAGCTTGTCAATATTCGTCTTAAATTGTGGCACCCAGAACTAGACACAGTACTCCAGGTGTGGTCTGACCAAGGCAGATTAGAGCAACACTATGACTTCCCTAGATTGGGACACTAAACCTCTGTTGATGGCAGCCTAGAATAGCACTAGCTTTTTTTGCTGCTGCTTCACACTGTTGACTCCTGTTAAGTTTGTGGTCTACTAAGACCCCTAGGTCCATTTCGCATGTACTGTACTACTGAAAAGCCAGATGTCCCCCATTTTATATTTGTGCAGCTGGTTCTTCCTGCCTAAGTGTAGAACCTTACTTTTGTCCCTATTGAAATTCATTTTGTTTATTTAGGCCCAGTCATCTTGAATCCCAATTCTGTCTTCTGCGGCATTAGTTCCCCTCCCAGTTTGATGTCATCTGCAAATTTGATGCGCATCCCCTATTCCATCGTCCAAGTTGTTTATAAAGATGTTTAGCATAACTTCTAATCATTCTATTCTTTCAAATCACTGCTTTAGGCTTGCACAATGGAAGCATAATGCATAAGCTGTTCTCTCATCAGAAATTCATTCAATATTCTCATTCTATTCAGCTACTTTTAAGTCTCTAAAAGCAACATCAATGAGGGCAAGCTTTAGACCAAATAAGCAGAGGGGAAATGTACTGTTATTTATGAAACACAGTAATTGCACGGTTTGACTGGACCAAAGCTCCACCCCAAATGATTGCTCAGGACTACTTCAGATACAATAATCTGCATTAAAAAGGGGAAGAATTGGTGACACACACACTTCTTTGGAAAAGTCCCCATTTAAGACTGCACCAAAGTAGCACGACAAAAGGATGAATGAGTCATCACATCTAACACCACTACCAAACAAATCCCTGAGAAGCAAATTCAGAAACTGCAAGAATATATAACTCATCCATCTCTTGGTTACTGAGAGACAATAGTGTTTGTGAACATAAAGGGATCATTATTGGACCTTGAATTTACTCAATCCATCAAAAAACTGTTTTTTGACAGTTTCCATCTCAACAGTGAATTCTACTGATTATTATGCATTGTATGAAAACTACTTCATTTCTCTATCATAAACCTGCTGCTTCAAAATCCACGCATTTGGAGAAAAAGTAAACTATATTTTTATTTTATCTGTGTTTACAGATCAAAATAATTCTAATCATTTAGTAGGATGGATTGCCTGGACATTCACAACTAAGTATATTATTAATATTTTAGTTACAGGTAGGTAGCCATGTTGGTCTGAGTCGAAGCAAAATAAAAAAATTCCTTCAGTAGCACCTTAAAGACCAACTAAGTTTTTATTTTGGTATGAGCTTTCGTGTGCATGCACACTTCTTCAGAAGAAGTGTGAAGAAGAAGTGTGCATGCACACGAAAGCTCATACCAAAATAAAAACTTAGTTGGTCTTTAAGGTGCTACTGAAGGAATTTTTTTATTAATATTTTAATTAGTATAATGAAACACCACAAACTATGGAACGTTCCTAGTAGGACAAATCAAAGAAAAAACTAGCAGTATAGAGAAAGACTACATCCTGTATTCTTGACATGTTTGTAGGGTGACTCATTTGCTAGGGATAAAAACTATATAAATAAACCAAGGCAGTTTGATCTGTTTATCTGCAACATATACGCATGTTGCTTGATGACCTCGAAATGTGTTCTGATAAAGGGCAATCTTTTTTCCCACAGCTACTGGGCTGGGGATGGAGGGGGGTAGGCAGCTTTAAAGCCCTTGGTCGCATTTGTTGCCTCAGTTGGAAGACAGATTCAACTTTTTAATTACCACTTGATCACCAGGATTGTGATTGCAAACAGTCTTAGAAGTTAACCAATTCACTGAAGCCATATTGAGTATTTGTCATGCATTCTAGCAGTAAAAAAATATACTGACTGTTTTAGCATTATTCTGCTGTGTTTGTTTTTTCTAGAACTGCAAAGAATCAGTTTTCAAAAAGATAAAGTTAGATGATATATTTGCAAAGAGAGAAACCAAAACTTATGCTTACCATTAAACTTTTAAATTTCCTATTTTCTGCAATGTGAAAAAAGCATTCTCTTGTGAAAATCTTTATGTGCTTCACTTCATTATTGTACCTATGGGCAATGAATAACATGAATATAAATGTGTTTTTAATCAGCAACAATCAATAAATTACTTGAGGGCATGCCCCACCACTACACAAATAAATTCTTAAGACAAAATGTATATCCATGCCAATACACCCTTGACACCTAATTAACAAAACACATTTATTAGGGTTTGGCTCAAGATGCAGACTCAATTCAGATTTTAGAAAAGGCCTCCCAGCAAGATCTGATTATGGGATCCTGTAATGCTGATTGCATTCAACTTCATATTGACAAAACAGACCAGCAGCTTTATTTAAAATTAATATTCCTTAGACTTTAAGCTTGTTTCCATTTGCAATCAATTCAAGGGAAATATTCTATTTGACTTCAGTTGGTAGTCAAATCAATTTTAAACATTTTCTAGTTAAAATGCAAATGGACCACTAAATCACCTTATGCTAACTAGCATAAAGTCATTTGTGTCCTAACTCATACATTAATTAGCGCACTGCACCACAGCCTCCACTGAATAGATTACTAACAAAAGAGGATGCTTGAAGATCAAAGGAAATGAACCTGATTGGCTTTGTGGGAGATGAAGAAGGATGTGCAGACTGAAATGCAGCACAGTTGCAATGCAAGAGCATTTGTATCTGTGCAGCAGCAGATCCTTACTAACACACACACACACACACAGTGTGATTCACAAGCAAAAATGGTCCACTGCATATTTAACTATCCTTGTGCTGGATTAGGGAACACTGACCTTCAATAAAAGTTTCATGAGCTGTATCAACAAGGCAAAAGTACTTCTCAAACTATCCAGATTTTCATAAATGACAGAATATATTATTTTTCGCAAAATGTAACTGAAGCAGGCAATGAGAATGTCGTCTATTGGTCACATCTATTCACACAAGAGCTGAAACAATAATGGAAAGGAGAAATGCATTTGCAGGAGGCGAGAATTAATTCTCACTTACTTAATGCTAATGCTGATGGCATATTCTCCCGATTCCGTAGTCCTATACCGCACTAAGTATGTGCTGTTTACCCGGTTAATAAGTTCAGTCTCTGCTTGCGGCCTTTCCATCATTCCAGCATACCTGCAACAAAGTGTGTGCAGTGTTACTAACAACATTTTCCTTAAAAGGGGACACTAAGCAGATGAACCAAAGGCACACTGCAGTGGCACTTCCATGAGCTGAGCGGCTCATAGCTCCACCCACCCCATCACAAGCGAGGCTGGGGTTTTCGGCTGGTTTGGCAAGCGGCTTGTGAGGTGGCATCGTGGGGGAAATTAAGATTTGCTGAAGTTTTGTGGCATGTGCCCAGTCCCTTCCACATAGGCCACGACCTAGCACTGAAACAGGATAAATGATTGCACCAGCAAGAATCATGAGCTTGGATAGAGGTGGACCATGCATGTCCTGATATTCATCAGCAACTGATACCCACCTCTATTAAGTTGGTTGCTACATACTCAGTGGCGAATCCAATTATGGGAATTTCATTCACTCGACTGTGTTACATTGTTATTATTGTTATTCTTATTAGCCTTTAGACAATAAAATCATACAGAGTCATCCAAACACATTAGTAATCCAAACACATACAATAAATAAAAGACTAGATAGACTGCGTTGCATTGTACCAGTTGCGGACTTAGTATTCTAGCAGATGGGCTGCATGCACAGAAACATTTCACATGTGTGGGGTCTACAAAGGTGTTCTGTACATGAAATCCATGTCTGCTTACTGGATTGAATGCAATGGCACTTCGCTTCTATGATTAGAACAGAAATTCCAGTATAGGTACAATCAGGGCTTTTTTCAACCGCAACTCAGTTCCAGTACCTCTTGGGTAGACACCATTGCCATGAGTTCCAGCACCTCTTTTCCCAGAAAAATCCCTTCATTGCTGTATAACCAATATCTTAGCCATTCCAAAATGTGCCAAGACATAATAGTGTGACTTGCAATAACCACTGCTGTGCAATAAAAATTAATGGTTTCTGTGGGATTCTGGTTGAGTCTCCTTCACCTATCAGTAGCTTGTGAGGACCAGTACTTCTGCTGAATTACTGTATTTCATCGGAGATGCATCAGAATCACCTGTCCCTTAGAAGAGTTTTGTGTGAGAGAGAGACAGTTGCCAAAAGTTGGGGAAACATCACATTATATGCTTGCATATAACACATGATCCTGATTTATCATCAACATCATTGTGGATGGCCATTCAAACATAGGACACTGTTTTTTATTGGGAAACTAGTCAGGTAAATGTCTAAGCAAGAATTGAACATTCACAGTTGATGGAAATAGGAATTGATGGGAAACTATTAGAAATTAAGTAAAAGTATTTTATTGTGAGCAGCAAAGGAGGGAGGGTAAAGAAGCATCTTGAAGGGTGGGGTGGAAAAGTCCATTTTAACTTTTGTGTTAAATTTGAATTAATTTGTTGTTAATTTGGAAAATGAATACAAATTAGTTGGCAAGAACTGGAAAATGAACACAAATTAGTTGGCAAGAAAGGAACCTGTTTTATACTGGTAAGACTATTGGTCCCTCTGCAATCTATGTTGATGGCAGAGGCTTTCTACGGTTTAAGACAGGGAACCTCTTACAGCCCAAGCCAGAGATGCCAGGACTGAACTGGGGAGCTTCTGCTTGAAAAGCAGATGCTCTGTCACTTAGCTACCGTCATTCCACCAAATGGGAGGTTCCAGGAAGCCAGGCAGTTCAAAGACAAACAGAAACTGGAATTCGCAAGCAAAATCCTTATTTCCCATGTGCACTTGGGCTGAATAGATACATCACTATCTATTCCTCCAATGTCTATGGGACCTCTCTCATCCACAAACTGAGATCAGAGGAACCTGTAAGGAGGGGTGTGGCTGAGGTTCATGAACTTGCATAGAGGAGTTTTATCTTGTATTTTATTCTGTGAACCGCCCTGGGGTCTCTTGATGAAGGGCAGTAAAACAACAAGCAGCAGCAGCAACAACAACAACAGAAAGAGTATGCTGGTGATCAGGGACTGTCTCATCTCAGATTTGGCATGAGATTATTAGATTTCACTCTAACGGAAAGTGTGTGTGTGTGTGTGTGTGTGTGTGTGTGTGAGAGAGAGAGAGAGAGAGAGAGAGAGAGAGAGAGAGAGAATGAATTTGTATAAAGAGACTGTCAAAATCATAAAGTATGGTAAACCTATGAAAAATGCCGTCAGGCAGTGATATTCAATTATTTTTGCCTACATTGCAACAAAATGCCTTCTGCAGAAGATCAGGAAGGTTAAACTACAACAAATTAGATTGCTATTAATAACAGGTTTTTTGCTCAGGCTATTTATTTAAACTCCCAGGCACTACCAAAAACTAAAACAAACATAGTTTGGAAGCACTCACCATGGTTGGGAAGAATAGTCTACTGGTTTAGGAACCTAATATCGAAAAAAATAAAAGAGAAATAAATTACATGCAGAATATTGTGATGTACTGTATTGAATAAATAGCGTTGTGCTACGGCTTTAAGACAAGGATACAGTGGACGCTCGGGTTGCAAACGTGATCCATGCGGGAGGCACGTTTGCAACCCGCAGCATTCGCAACCCGCAGCGCCGCATCTGCGCACGCGCGGGTCGCAATTCAGTGCTTCTGCACATGCACGAGCGCTGAAACCCGGAAACAACCCATTCCGGGACTTCCTGGTTCGGCACAGTGCGCAACCCGAAAATACACAACCTGAAGTGGCTATAACCCGAGTATGACTGTATAAGTGATCGTAAAATTGAGGAAACCTATAATTCTACCCATTATTTAAAATTAATGACTAAAATAATGTGTTATTACAGCACTGGTTCACATAATTACATCTGCACAGCTACTTAATTATGATAGGTGACAACTTTAGAAACCTGGCTATGCCCCACCCCCACCCCGCTATATATATATATATATATATATATATATATATATATATATATATATATATATATATATATATATACTGGGTGTCTGCATAACTACATTTGGTAATAAATTTGTCTACTTCAGCCAATAAAATGGTCATCTATGTGGTGCTACCTTTGAAATTTACTCGGAAGCTACAACTAATACAGAATACAGCAGCTAGACTGGGAATGGGAGTGGCCACAAGAACCATATAACACCAGTTCTAAAATCTACACTGGCTCCCAGTACATTTCCAAGCGCAATTCAAAGTGCTGGTGTTGATCATTAAAGCCCTAAACAGCCTCAGCTTTGTATATCTTAAGGAGCGTCTCCACCCCCATCGTTCATCCCGGACACTGAGGTCCAGCTCTGAGGGCCTTCAGGCGGTTCTCTCACTACGAGAAATGAAGTTACAGGGAACCAGACAGACAGCCTTCTCGGTAGTGGCGCCCGCCCTGTAGAACGCCCTCCGAGTGTACGTCAAGGAGATAAACAACTACATGATAGTCAGAAGACAGCTGAATGAAGGCAGCCCTGTATAGGGAAGTTTTAAAATATTTGAGGTTTTTATATTTTGTTGGAAGCTGCCCAGAGTGACTAGGGCAACCCAATCAGATAGGTAGGGTACAGATGAAAATAAAATCATTGTCATCTACTGAAACATGTACATACACTGAGTTGTTTTAAGTATCCAGCCAAACCATATGGTGTAGACTCCAACTCCCATCAGCCCAAGCCAGCATGGCCAATGGTCAGAGATGATGGGAGTTGTAGTCCAGCAACACTGGCACAGCACCGTGTTGCTGATTCCTGTACTAAACTCTATATACCAACAGCATTTATTTAAAAGGGGGAAAGGGAAGAGAGGGTGGAGGAGCCAAGTTATTTTGAGAGTGATATTTCTGCCTGGGAAACGAGTGGCTTCTGTAGATATTCTGTAGATGTGGCTTTCTGTAGATGTTGCCAGGAGGAAGCAGAAGCCCCACCTTACCCCTGGCTCCTTCCCCTTGTACTCATACACACTGATGGAGATGCAAGTGTGGCACTATGGTGTGTTTAAGCCTGGGCCCCAGACTACTGCTTTGGCAAGATGATTTTAATGGTTGGTTGACTGATTCTACTATTCCATCTGTTTTTGGTTGTTCTGCTATATATGGCGCAAAATTGCCAGTTTTAATTTTAAAAGGGTAAAGGGACCCCTGACCATTAGGTCCAGTCGTGACCGACTCTGGGGTTGCGCGCTCATCTCGCATTATTGGCCAAGGGAGCCGGCGTATAGCTTCCAGGTCATGTGGCCAGCATGACAAATCTGCTTCTGGCAAACCAGAGCAGCACATGGAAACGCCGTTTACCTTCCCGCTGTAGTGGTTCCTATTTATCTACTTGCATTTTGACGTGCTTTCGAACTGCTAGGTTGGCAGGAGCTGGGACCAAGCAACGGGAGCTCATCCCATCACAGGGATTCAAACCGCCAACCTTCTGATCAGCAAGTCCTAGGCTTAGTAGTTTAACCACAGCGCCACCTGGTATGTTTTATAGCATTTGTTAGTGGATCTACGTATTTGTAACTGTTTCGCAACTGCACACATTCAGGATATAAATAAAATATATTTATCACCATCTTCTGTCTATTTCACATGCACAGTGAATAACGTCAGCACCACCACCGCCTCCTCTCTGTGCTGGGTATGCCATGGCATATCTGCTAAACTGTAATATACAAAACAATCCCGAACCCTGGAATGATATCATCATCACAGGACTGTCGAGATAATAAATGGTGCAGATTTCATATGGTAACTAACCGCAACAAAAATGGAAAGAAATAAAGTGAATTATAAGCTGTTATTTATCCAATACAGAAGACTTCTTGCTGCCATATATTCCATACTGCAGATAGGGGGAAAATGCTTTATCAGTGTATCTGAGAACACACCATAGTATAGATATTCCAGACCTCAGCCATTTTTCATTCAATATTTATTCTTCATGCCTTTTGATGTATGTATTTTATACTGTTTCTGGGCACTTTTATATGGGCTGGTTGTAAAGGCTGTTATTTAATAATAATAGTAAAAGCGATGGTGCATTGAAAATTTGATAGATGTTTCATCATCTCCGTTATCATTTGTCATAAGGGAATGTTTATACTTTGCCCTTCCAGGTGAACAGTGGTGAAGCATCAATTTATCTTTCTAGCAAGAGTCTGCCTGTAATATGCTGAAAATGGATGTTTATTCATATTGCAGATTTATGCAAGCTTCATGACTGAACTTCTCCCTGATAAGAATGCATTCCACTGAAAACTGTATCTTAGACGGCAATTTTCATTCTGCTTTGGGGCTTCGCTGAGTTTTGCTTTTAGGTGTTTCTCCTTTTTTTGTTTCTTTTTCTTTCTTTTTCCCCCTTTTTCCTGTTTTTTGCTACTTGCAGATGGATTCAAAAGAGAGGGGGTGGGAGCACATGTGCAATTGTCGCACACATGACAACATTCAAATATTCTTGACCTCTCTATGGAACGTTATATCATGTAGGTCAGGCATCCCCAAACTGCGGCCCTCCAGATGTTTTGGCCTACAACTCCCATGATCCCTAGCTAACAGGACAAGTGGTTGGGGAAGATGGGAGCTGTAGTCCAAAACATCTGGAGAGCCGAAGTTTGGGGATGCCTGATGTAGGTAAACTGTAGCTGTGAAACATTATGTCCTCGCTTCAGAAGAAGCTCAAGAACAGGAATGAAAAGAAGCCCTGCCTACAAATGGATTGTTCACAATTTAAAACTAGAGTTCAGAAGGAGGTTTTGAAACCTTTAGCAACAAATGACACATTACATTAAATGCTCGAATACATGCAATGTATCTGGTAGGGTTGCCATATTTCAAAAAGTAAAAACCAGGACACCCCAAAATTTTAAGAAGCCACTGGAACTGTTCAGCTTTTTCTTTTTTTTGAGAAAGCCCCCAAAATTGTTGAGCACCCACTGCCACTTGTAGCACTTCTGCTCAGGTGCAAGGAGGCTTACCTGGCAGTGGCTAGGGTATAATTCTCTGCCAACAAGGATATTCAAAAGCAAGAGGAGGAAGTTGCAGCATCTCCCTTCCCTTTGCTCACTTACAAGCTTACAATCAGCAGAGCTGAGCATCTGCTTAGTTGTCAGACCACTTCTTCACAGCTTCTGGGTAAGTGAGCAAGGAGAGGGGAGCAAGGAGCAAATATATGTCACCAGGGGACGATGTAGAGCAGCGATCATCATCAATGGGAAATTGCACTGAGACCTATATTACGGGGGGGGGGGGGGGGTGTTAGCGTTTTTCCAGACCAGTGTAGATACAGCCCAAGTGGCAGTGGGTACCAGGTAGAGCAGGCAACATCCCAATCCTGTGGGACTTGTTTAGGGCACATCATGAGCCCCAGTAAAAGCCTCTACATGCTGGGTACACATGGCATGCCTGATTTAACATAAATGCAAAACTGTGTATGTTATTATAGAAGCAAAGAACCTCACAGGAGGTTCATATCTTATTGTATAAGCAAAGAACCTCGCCCAGAATTTGCCATACTTATGATTTCTATGTTGTGATTTGTATTCCTGTGCTTCAGTTGTGGTCAAAAAGTGGCTCCTATAAATCTAACCTCACTGGATACTTTTTAAAAAAATCAGATATGGAATTGCCCGCTATTATAGGTTTCCACTACAGTAAAATTGGAAAGACTTGGGTAATGGAAGTTGTTCACTCTTAACAGCTATGGTAACAGTCCTTTAGGAGACTGAAAAGCCATTTCTACCTTAAAATGTTATTTAGGTTTCCCAACCTTCAAGGAAACGTCCTTTAAAAAACTCCCTCTGTGGCATGGATCTCTAGCTTGAGGCATGAGGAACAATTTGCCTTTGAGTCACATTTCTTCAGTGAACTTACTGTGTGACTATAGTATCCTGAAGACAACATTCCAAGGGCAACAGGAGAATGATGGGGCGGGGGGGGGGGGCAGCAATTTTGTCCAAAGTTACAGCGTATAGCTGGAGCCACCACCGTTGCTCCTTCCAGTCCTAATCCAACTGCCTGATTCTACAAACCTGGTATAAAATGTGCTGACTCAGGCAGAGCTTTGCTGGCAGATAAAATTATAACAGCACAAGCTGCAAGTCATGGGCAATTTAAAACATTCAGAGATGATGCATGCCTTTGATAGGAAAGAAGGAGAAGGGATCTAGGAAAGTCAAACCAAGCAGACATATTACAAAATGGGCCAAGAGCTCTGGCTTGATAGCTTTTCTTGTTTTCAGATGCCTTTCTGAGTCCATTATTATGGTCTAATCTTTTTCTATAACCCAAGGTGACTGGGGAATGTATTAGAAATGGAGTGTTCTTGCCCCACTTTTAAGACAGCAGCTTTATTGCACAATACATTTATTGTAGTTATGACTGTATCTTATTTGAAAACTAGTTAGACAATTTAACTTATTAAATTCTGACGAGTTAAACCTGTCTCTTGTGCAGGGTTCCTTCTGACTTCCAATTTTAAGTCCAATAACAAAGAACATAACCATGTTACATTTTAAAATAAAATTAAGTGTAGCATGTAAACAAAAGGAATCACAAAAGTAATGTAAATCCCACTAGGCAGGATTAATAAAAACCTTAGAATGAACCAGGCAAGCTCACTGCAGACATTTTTGTGAAAACAATTATACTGACAAACACAATTACATCGGTCTACTTACGCAAGGGCAAGGCTTTACTGCATCACTTGGAAAGAAACCAAGCTCCCGGGTCACTACATTTCTACCCTAAAAAGAAACAAAAAGATCCAGTTAGGGGAAAACAACACACACAACTCACCATTGTGCATACAACCATACATCCAAAGCAACTCCAAATTTCCATATAACAGTTATCAACATGTGCATAGTAATCTGTTCATATTCCATAGCTATTGGACTGGCCTACGTTACATGAAGATACAGTGGTACCTTGGTTTACAACCATAATCTGTTCCGGAGGTCCGGTTGTAAAAGGGACATGCACTTCCGGATTTGACATGGTTGTAATCCAAAACGGTTGTAATCCAAAGCGGT
Organism: Zootoca vivipara; assembly: GCF_963506605.1. Classification (NCBI taxonomy): domain Eukaryota; kingdom Metazoa; phylum Chordata; class Lepidosauria; order Squamata; family Lacertidae; genus Zootoca; species Zootoca vivipara. The sequence continues at coordinate 17,230,320 of NC_083282.1, read as the reverse complement.
TGCAAACCAAGGTACCACTGTAACTCTGCAGGCAATGACTTTCAGTGATGGGATGAATTCCATCATTTGGTGAACACCAGATTTTTTGCATCCCTCCCCCATTTCAAATTAGTCCCCAGAATAGAGATGGTTGAATAAATCTACATCTGGTCCATGTCACAAACGTAAATTCATAAATCCATTTTGTCCTTTTTCTGCATCAATATAAGTGGTACCTCAGCTTAAGAATTTAATTCGTTCTGGAGGTCCGCTCTTAACCTGAAACTGTTCTTAACCTGAGGTACCACTTTAGCTAATGGGGCCTCCCGCTGCCACCACACAATTTCTGTTCTCATCCTGAAGCAAAGTTCTTAACACAAGGTACTATTTCTGGGTTAGCGGAGTCTGTAACCTGAAGCGTCTGTAACCTGAAGCGTCTGTAACCTGAAGCGTCTGTAACCCGAGGTACCACTGTACTTTTTAAGCCCAATGTAATTGTTTGTAGGTTCCCTGTTCAGAGGTTCTTTCACTGGGCCTACCTGAGGAGGTACATAGTTGTGGGGTCAACCAGGGAGCGAAGCAGTCAATACGGTAGTTGCTTTTGTGCACAGTAAATCCTTCCCCACAGAGCCAGGATACTTTCCTAAGGAGCTACACACCCCTACTGTAGTAATTCCTACCTTTATCTCTACCTTTACAGTCCCCTGTGATCTCTCTGAGTACCCAATAGCTACAAACATTGATTCTGATACTTGAAACTGGAATTTTTTGAGCAATGCATATGTAATATGTAGATGTAAGTTTGGGGATGTAAAACAGGTATATGATTACTTCTTTGTACAAACCTAAATTCAAAGTTTTTTTAAACAAACAAACAACAACAACAACAACAACAACATTGCTATTTCTCCACAGTGCTGCTGACTGGCTTCCAGAGATCCTTGCAAGGCATAAAACTCTTTATATACAGTGGTACCTCGGGTTACGAACAGCTCGGGTTACAAACACTTCGGGTTTCAGACTCCGCTAACCCGGAAGTAGTACCTTGGGTTAAGAACTTTACCTCAGAATGAGAACAGAAATCCCGTGCCAGCAGCGTGGCAGCGGCGGAAGGCCCCATTACCTAAAGTGGTACCTCAGGTTAAGAACAGTTTCAGGTTAAGAACGGACGTCTGGAACGAATTAAGTTTGTAACCAGAGGTACCACTGTAATTGAACTAACACCAGGTAGGTAGCCTGATACTGAAGAGGTGTGCATGCACACGAAAGCTCATACCAATGACAAACTTAGTTGGTCTCTAAGGTGCTACTGGAATGAATTATTTTTGTTATGTATGAACTAACACCGTTGCTGAAAATTAGGCCCTTGCCAGTGTTTTGAGTCCACAAAACTCTCCAGTTTTCAAATTTTAATGGTAGAACTCTTATGCCATTAACAGGTCAACCCTTGAGAATAACTGCACTGGCAATGCAGAGCACTGGTCAGCAATTAGCTTTCCTGATTTTATTTTAGTGAGGAGCTGCAGGCCAAGGAGCTCTTCATCATTCCACAAACTGGGACGGCTGACTAATTTCAGCATCATAGATGCTCCTCTATAGGAGGAGGGGGCAGCTCTCAATGGTTCAGTATCAACGTGCAGATCAAATGAGTTATGGATGAAATCCCTGTGTACAGAGAAGTATTACATCCATTTTTTAAAAAAGAACTCTGTCCTAATCCTCTCCCTGATGTGCTAGTTTTCTTTACACAATAAAAGTCTTATATATTGCATTCAAATAAGCAACACACAGATTGCATTTTTAAGTAGCGTGATTCCAGATGGGATCTACCACATTATTATTCTGAACATGCAGATTGGCTTTAATAGATCTGGATTTCTTTTCTTATGAAAAGGCTTCCTAAAATGAGGCATGATGGTTGCCATGTGCCAGTCCTGGGGATTTCCATTCTTAACAAGCAATAACATCACTTCAAATGCAAGACAAATGAAGCACAAAACTGACGAATTAAGGAGGAGTTTCAGGCACTTGTCTGGAGCGCTGAATAAAGTTGCAATATTGGGCCTTTGAACTACAACCTGCCTTTATCATAGATGGGTTTTTTGTTTTGGGTTTGCTTTTTTAATTTGTTCCAAGCCAAGAGGTGCATTCCTAACCCTGGGGATAAGCTCTCAGCGATAACAAAAGACAGTATATAACGTAAGCTCTGATGCAATGCTGCCTTTGCAGGTTCTCTTTGCAATTGCACAATATCCACTGGTTTCTTTTACCGTAAAAAGAAAAGACAAGCGTTTGGGTTTTTTTTGGTACAGATGAAGGCTATGTTCAACAACTTTACCAGAAAGCCAGTGCCATTGAACTCAAGTGGAATTTAACTTGGAACTACATAAACATGTTTAAGATTGCCAATTAGACATGTCTAACCAAATTTCTATATCTATCTATCAAACCAGCCTTTTGATTATTTAAGATAATTTACTCAATATAAACCTTGATGAGTCAGCACAGCAATGCAAGTGACACAGACTCTGGTCCCAATTGATCCACAGCTTTTAGTGAAGCTCAAGTAAAAGTACTGCCCTCCTCTTTGTTTTGATTCTTTGTGGTGCTTCCCATCCCCACCTCCCACATTCTTGCACATGACATAGTCTGGAAGGGGGCAGGTTAGCATGTGATCTAGTGTTCCAGACAACCTTTGGAGAAGACAAAAAAGCCTAGAAATTGTATGCAAGTAAGGATTACTGATCAAATGCTGCGCTCTTTTAAAAGCTCGTGAAAGAAATGTCTCAAAAATCCCAAAGCATTTCAATAGCAGCCACTTCTGCCCCTTCTCAAATGACAGGAGTTGTCAACAGCTCCCTGCAGGAACAAACAATCCCTGCAGAAACAAATGATGTCAGAGAGCTGAATCTGGCAGGGAGTGCACCCAGAAATCAGTAAAAAGCAAAACAAAACAGGTTTGTTTGCTTGTTTACATTGGTTGCTGTGTTTTCTGGAAATGACAGCACATCAAACTGGAAAGTAGCACAGATGACCTGGGTGAGAGAGATGCAGAAAGATACATGCCCAGGATACTGCTGGCTGCCAGGGGATTCAGACGGAGAGAAGAATATGAGCTGAGCTGAGCTGAGCTGGGCTGGGCTGGGAGGAAGGGCAAAAAGCAAGAACAAGAAAAGACCTTCCTGCAATGATGAGTGGAACAGAGGGTATGAGAGAATTGAGAGTGCTGTACACCCTGCTGAACAGGCTTATTTTGGCCCCTATAGTCAAAGAGGGAAGTTATTATGCTAGGGAGCTGTAACTGTAATAAGAATTAAAATGCATTTAAAGCTGCAGTGCCTCAAAGCTTACCACAACCTCCTCATAGGTTTAGCTACCCTAGGTAGCTCTGTAGGAGGCCTGATTGTTGTTGTCCCCCCCCCCCCCCGCTCCCCCAATTTGATTTGGCTTGAAGCTGGGCTATTGGTTAAGTGGAAACTTCCCCAACATTACACAAAGTAGGAACCATGGCTTCTCATACAGAGGCAACCGATTAGCCCTGGGGAGATGCAGTGGGCCTGGTCGTGGGCACCAGTCAGTGACATCTTCAGTTTCTTCTGCTAATGAAACAGAACTGCCAAGTACCTTACCTGCCAAAACAAGCTGTGTGCATCCCCTTTGATGAGTTCAATTATGTCCCCGATCTGGATATGTAAAGGAGGGCCGTCATGTGGAGCTGGCTGTGGTGTCCCGCTATAGTTTCGAATTACTTGCATTTTTGGCAAGCCTGAAAAGAAAAACCGCATATACACACACGGGTTAGCTATATGTGGTGAATTATCCAAAATCAATGGCCCTACCAATGGACTCAGATCTAGAGCAGGACCCCTCCAATAGGGCCAGCTCAGTCTGCAGAATGAGCCCCCCCCACCCTCTCTCCCAAAGGACAGCATCACATTGATAGGGTTGATGTTTTCAATCCCCCAAAGAATTTTGTTTTGAGTTTTATGCTGGCTGTTGTGTCATCTCCTGCTGTCATGTTACGTGTTGTTGTTGTTGTTGTTGTTGTTGTTGTTGTTGTTGTTGTTATACCTATGTTTTATTGTTTTAGCCACTATCATCTACTTTAAAGATCATTTGGTTGAAAAGCAGGATGCCAGTGGGAAAATACACACCAAAATCAGATTAAAATGAAAAATACAAAAGCACAGTGCAAGCCAATGAATTGCTTATTCAGAAGTAAGCCCTAGGGAACTAAAGGAGACTTTTACTTGTAGGTACATGTGTATAGGATTGCAGCCACAAGGGGGGGGGGGGGAGACAAAATCTGAATGCTTCAAATAACCTGACTACATCCAACAAATGGATTAGGGTGGAGGAAGAGTCAAATTGTACGTTGACATATGGACTAAGAAATGAAAGGAGGAGACCCTTTTCACTATCAAGCCTCCTCCCCTGTATTATTTTTTTTAATGTGGTTGCGCAAGAAAAAAAATTTTCTCTAGGCTGCTGCTTAGTTCATGAAAGCACAGCACGTACAGTTTAATGGAAAATAATCAATTTTTTCATCAGTTCACTCCTGTCCTCCTATTAATTCTCTCTTGAGGCACTAGTCAATTTCATCGCCACGGAGGCTCATCCATTCCTGAGTGTGCATACAGCTCTGGCCCTGTAAAAGATTTATATCTTAAGGTTATCTTTCTAATTTTAGAGCCATAAAGAGGTGATAGATGTGATGAGGTAATGCTTTAGACGCTGATATGGAGAAATTCCGTGCGTTCACATCAGTCTTCTTTGAGTGCATCACTGAAAGGGAAACGTGCCCAAGACAACTGGAAATCACAAGTCACTCCATGTTTCTGATATAATCATCTGAAAAGGAAATCTATTTTTTTTCTTAAGTGTTATTGGATTTACAGAGTAATTCAATCGTTCAATTGCACTCTACAAGCAAAGGAACTCCAATGCAGTTGCTTGTAGTGGCCTCTCTGCCAAATTGTCTTGTTAAAAGGGCATTTTCTAACAGAAAAAAAGCTCTTCACCAGCTCAAAAGTTTTGTTTTTAGTAAAGAGAAAGAAGAAGAAAAGCTTTAAAAAAATAGTTAATGTGGTTCCTCTAATTCAAGGTTATGACAGGTATTTACTAAGAGCTTATCCTGTTGATCATGCCCAAGCCATATTTTAGCTTCCATAGGACACTTGCTAAGTCTCCAATGCAAATGCAATATTGTGATAGTTCTTATGCAGCTTATGGAGAAAGACCGTGTTGCAGGAGATTTGACATAAGGGGGAGTGAAACCTTCCCTATTGCTTCTGCAGATATTTCACCATCACCCAGAAATGATTTCACAGGTCGGGACATTTATGTACAAACATGGATGTGGCAGGTAGGATTTTCAACATTACTAGTTCACACGAGCTCCTAACATTGCTCTGTCCCCTACTTAAAAGCACAGAGGCCTGCCTTGAAATTGTGGGCTGTTTCCTGCATTTGAATGATCCAGCTTCTATAGTGTTTTGGAAAATGATACATGAGGCCTTATTAGAGAACTCTAATCATTTAGCTGTTGTGACATCCAAGGAAGCTTGAAACAGGAAAAAAAACACTGGCCATGTTGCACCTTTGATTAAAACAGAGCACTTATCCCTGATGTGCTTGTTTTCCTCATGCAAGGAACTTGCTTATATGGAGGAGCCCTCAGTTACATAAGCCCTCACCTGCAGCCTAAAATGCAAGCTACCACAGCAGCTGTTCCAGAGCGCCCGGCCAGAATTTCAAGGCTAAGCAAAGTCATATTAAAGCTATTGACTTAACGAGGGAAGGTCACATCAGGTGACATTTTACATCAGATGTTTACTGTGAGCATGCAAGGCATGCACAGACTCATCTGGAAGAGCCACTGGCAATTGTAATCTATCTAATCTGGCAGCTGTAACACTTATGTGCATAAGGTTTATGCTGCTCCACAAAGCCACCTTTTAAAACCCCAATTTTGTGCAAAATCATTTGTGCAAATTCATGCAAAAGTCACTGGTTATTTGTTCACGAACATAGTAATGACCTGTCTAAATTGCACTCATATGGTGTAAAGCCATCCAAGCTGGTGGTCCTTACTGCAACATCTCGGAGAAAATTTCACAGTTAAACTATGTGTGAAGAAGTAGTTTCTTTTGTCTTACTTGAATTTCCCAACATTCAGCTTTGTTGGATGGCCCCGAGTTCTAGTATTATGTGGGATATTAGCTTACTGAATGTGGCACAAGGATGTCTCAAATACAAGCAGCAACAGAAACACAAAGCTCCATGTACCAGTTTCTGTTTGACTCCAATTTACGAACATCATTTTACAAATTTATTTTACCAATTCTGCTCATAGTTAAAAGGCGAACCAGAACATGTTTATCCTCCAAGCCCAATAACCATTCAACACTCCCTCCTCCAAACGTGTTAAGGCTCCTCAGGTAAATGGAAACTTTCTGACTCATGCATAGCATGCTCACCTGAGAGTTCAGCCTACCCAGACATCTGGAGATTGCCTGTATTGATTAAGGATATAGAACCAGCATTTCTAGAGGTAACATGCATTATTCACTACTTTCAAAGTTTCAAAAGCAGGAAGGCACATGAGCCTTATCATGTTAAGAAGCAGAAAAACCATGCTACTATGGTATGGGGTATGGGCGGGGGAATAGAGAATTGTTCTCCACCAGTTTGGGCAATGCACTTGAGAGTATAGTAGCAAGTCAGTTTCAGGAGTGCTTGAGAGAAGCTGATTGTTTAGGCCCATTTCAATCTGGCTTCACACTGGTTTTGGCACTGAAATGGCTTTGGTCACCTTGGCCGATGGCCTTTAATTGGAAGAAGGAAAGTGGGAATGCCAATTCTCCTTGATGTCTCAGCAGTTTATCATTATGCATGGTATCTGGTGGGTTTAGGAGTTGGAAGCACATTGTTATAGTGGTTCCACTCCTACCTACTGGGCTGGTTCCAGGTAGTACCATGTTTCTCCGAAAATAAGCTATACCCCGAAAATAAGCCATAGTGATAGGCTGTTTAACCTTGTAGGTTAAACTGTACCATACTGAATAAAAAACAGTAAGACATCCCCTGAAAATAAGCCACCGTGTGTTTTTTGCGGAAAAATAAATATAAGACGGTGTCTTATTTTTGGAGAAACACGGTAGCAATGGAGGACATCTGCTTAGCTGCTTGGCAACTGTGCTGTGGGATCCACGGGGCTCTATGTTGTCCTCCACACTATTTAACATCTATGGATTACTGCAATGCACTCTGCATGGGGCTGCACTTGATGACAACTTAGAAACTTGAACTGGTCCAAAATCCAACAGCCAGATTACTGGCTGGGGTTACATTCAGAACTCATATAACCCCTGGGTTAGAACAGCTATGTTGATTGCCAGTTTGTTTCTGGGCCCAATTCACGGTGTTCATGTTAGTGTTTAAAGCCTTAAACGACTTAGACCAATATCTGAAAGATAACCCCCTTCCCTATAGACCCTCTCAAGTGTTAAGATCAGCAGAGGTGGCCCTCTTGGTAGTTCCACTGCTCTCAGAAGCTGATGTGGGGTAGCCTGGGAGAGGACATTCTTTGTAGCAATCCCCAAGTTGTGGCAAAAATAATAATAATAATCAGAGTTTTGTTCATTCACTCAGCAAATCCCCCTCTTCTCCCTAATATGCTTTCATAGTTCTCCTTCCTGAATGTCTAAATGCTTCTCTCCTTTTCCCAGTCTTTTGCAGGCTTCAAGTGGGAAGTAGGTAAAGCTTTGTGTTCTCTGTTCAACCTCTCTGAATTGGAGACTACAAACCACCATCATTCAAGTTGCTACTGTGGCGGCTGAACATACAATTTATTTAAAAAAAAGCAACAGAGAACATTTATTCATTACATCCAACAATGTATCATTAATATTTTAAAACTTTATAATGGAGTAGCAATAGCATGACAGTACACTTTTTTAAAATAACGATACCTCCCACAATACAAGCCTTCACTAGGAAGCTTTGCTTTTCACTCTCACTACTAAGGAAAGCAACCATCTCTTTTTCGTGTGCAGATTATAAAGTTGGGAGATTTCTCTGATGGTCATTTAATAAAATTATTCTGACCACAATTATGATGTCTCACAAATTGATGGAAGTTTTAAATTAACTAACAGCCTCTAAAATGAGCCAACACCAATGCAATGTATCTTCTCAGGTCAGAGGAAATGGCTTACAGAATAAAACTAACAGAACCTTCTGCACCATTTGTTATCAAGGGTAGGCTCATGTGAGAATGCACTGCAGTAGTCTAGCTGAAGAGTTCGATCGTGAACATTACCTTTTCTAAGTACAGCTATGAATACTTTTATCTTGCGTAGCTCTGTCTGGAGTGCTACCTCCACATGGCCTTTCTTTACATCATAACATGTCACGACAGCCTGTTCCTATCAGACTCAATTCTAGCAGAATTCAACAGCAGTGTCAGGCATGCAAGTTCATCCTCCAAGTGACTTAGGGGTGGGAGCTGCAGTACTCCAAAATGGCCCATGCAATAAGTTAAACAATAACCTAAGAAATTAAACAGAATCAGGCAAGGGTTCTAGTGCTTCAGATGGAAGTTACTATTAAATTCAGTAGCTCCCGTTAAAGATTAATCAGACAAACTGATTATGTGACTACATAATATGGAAGTGTGACTGTGTTAGACATCAAGGTCTTTAATTTTAGCCACAGAAAAGGAAATTACTTGCAGTGTACTTCTGTTCTTCATTATTCAAAGAGGACATTTTAGGAGTTATTGAGGACAAGAGTAGCTACAGGGTTATGGGGTTCTTCAAGGGGAGTCTGGAAAGGCAGGAGGCAGCCCCCCCCCCTAATCCTGCTTCTGGACCAAGGTTCCTAGTCTTGAAGGCATCCCTCCAGAGCCAGGAGGGAACTGCAAGTATTCCTCTCTAGGCTACCCTTTCCATTTACTTTATTTCCATTCATGAATCATTTCATAGGAAACATCTCAAGACAGCTTCAAGAAAAAACATATACTGTACAAACAATTTCAAATCCCATACAGGTACCGCCTGGGATAAATAATTAATTTTTAAATAAACCACCTTAAAATGCTTGTTGAAGGAGGAAGATGAGAAAGCCTACATGAACAGAGTCAACAGAAGATGTACACAGCAGGTGATTTGAGGACAAACATCTCATCTTCTTAAAGGGGAGGGATTGTGTTAGGTTTCTGCCCTTTCCCCCTTCTTGGGCAGCAGTGGGAAACCTCCAGCTCATAGGCATAATAAGGCCTGGCATGGGCTTCTACTTTGGCTCACAGGGCCACTTTCCCCAAACTATGCCCACCTGTACCACACCTGGCATCCAATGTGCCATCAGGTGTAGAGCAGCTAAAAACATAGCTGCAAAGGAACCATCTTGGACGTACGAGTGTACTCCTGGCTGTTCTTTGGCCACCAAGGCTTCTTGTAACTGTGAATCAGCTGATTGGCACTGATACCAAGGAAACTTTGCAATGCAGTCAGATCCTGCCCAAAGGGGCATGCTTTAAGTGTCGATCAGCTGATTAGTACTTATAGTAAGCCTTGCAATGAAACCCCTCCTTTGACTGTGCAGTTTGAAATTAAACTCTATGGACAAAGAAAGTGACATTTCTCCTTGCAGACTAGCTTGAATTGAAACTACTTGTAAAGGAAAACACTTCATCTGACATCCATGGTGGCCTCAAGAGAGATAGATAGGTGAGTGGGCCACCCATCAGTCACAGTGGTTCTGGGGGGTATGTCAGGATCTGGCCTGCCAAATGAATCCAGTTGCTCACTCCACTTTAGAGCAGAGCATGGCAGCAGCTCCACACAGTTCCTTCAGCAAGCTACTGAAGCAGAATTTTCCCCCACAAGAGATAAGATCATTTAGCCTTCAGTAGTTTTACAAAGCTTTGTTAAGTCTCCATGTGAGAAGTGCTTTGAAGCAGCAGTTAAATTATTACTGAATTAAATGAATGAGTCACCTTTGGTGGAGGGGAAATACTCCCTTTTGCTTTGTGTTAACCTTCTTAATAGTAACGACAACAACATTCCTAACATTCAGTGATTGATTTCTTGGTTAGGCTTCTGAGGAAGAGTGTGATAATTAATAACAGTAGTGACTATACTTGAGAATTACTGCAAGAGTCAAGTCTCCATTGTTACAGCACATGAATCCCAAGGGGTGTCCAGAGCACAGTCTAGTCCTCTTGTGCTGGATGAGTTTCAGTTGGTAAGGCTTGAGGACATGGACAAGGTGACTGGAACGGTCAGGGCAGCCACTTGCGTTCAGGACTCTTGCCCCACTTGACTGATGGAAACCAGCAGGGAGGGGAAAGCTGGCTGGGCCAGGGAGGTGATTAATGCCTCCTTGTGAGAGAGAGGGTGTTCCCTGCCTGCTTGAAGGAGGCACTGGTAAAACTACTCCTAAAGAAATCCTCCTTGGACTCAGAAAACCTAAGTTACTACCAGAGGTGTCTTTTCCATTCGGTTTAGTGGCACCCTGCGTGCTGCTCATGTTCGGGGAAGCGAGTGAGGCGCTGCTGCTGAGGCAGCCGGCTCCAGGTGCCCGCCGCGTCATGCCATCCCGCCAACTCATCTGGTCGGCGGGGGGCATGGTATGCTGGGTTTAAATGGCAGCGGGTAGGCTGTGCAGACCATTCGCCTCCTCTCTGCCATCCGGGTGGGCATAAAGTTGGAGTGCAGAGGGAAGGGGGGGGGTCTTCCAGGCCAAGCCAGGTGCGTGTGCCCGGCTGGCTTGTCTGGGAGGCAGGCGCTGGGCTGGCTGGCTTGTGTGCCGCCCCCCGGCCCCCCTCCTTTGGCTGCGCCGCGCAGGCTCTATGACCCCCGAGGTTCCAAGCACTGATGACACGGATTCTGAGGCTCAGTTACAGAAGCATCAGCAAGAGGAGGTGGAGAAGCAGGCGCTCCTGCAGCCGCCACTGGCGACAGCGGCTCAACTGGGCAAGAGAGGAGAGTGCTGCGTGCGCAGCCCCAACTCTGCCTCCCAGCTCTGGCTGACGAAGTTCAGTGGCACAGGAGGAGGAGGAGGAGGAGCTGCAATATGAACCACTGCCTTGAAGCAGCAAGTGCAGCCAGCTGCTTTCCCATAATAATAATAATAATTTTGACACCATCGACCATAACATCCTTCTGGACCATCTAGAGGGGTTGGGAGCTGGGGGCACTGTCATACAGTGGTTCCGCTCCTTCCTCCTAGGCCGTGTTCAGAAAGTGGGGGGGGTGAGTGTTCGGACCCCTGGGCTCTCACTTGTGGGGTGCCTCAGGGTTCCGTTCTCTCCCCCATGCTTTTTAACATCTACATGCAGCCGCTGGGAGAGCTCATCAGGGGGTTTGGACTGGGTATTCATCAGTATGCGGATGATACCCAGCTCTACCTCTCTTTTAAATCAGAACCAGTGAAGGCGGTGAAGGTCCTGTGTGAGTGCCCGGAGGCGGTTGGAGGATGGATGGCGGCTAAAAGATTGAGGTTGAATCCTGACAAGACAGAAGTACTGTTTGTGGGGGACAGGAGGCGGGCAGGTGTGGAGGACTCCCTGGTCCTGAATGGGGTAACTGTGCCCCTGAAGGACCTGGTGTGCAGCCTGGGAGTCATTCTGGACTCACAGCTGTCCATGGAGGTGCAGGTCAATTCTGTGTCCAGGGCAGCTGTCTATCAGCTCCACCTGGTACGCAGGCTGAAACCCTACCTGCCTGCAGATTGTCTCACCAGAGTGGTGCATGCTCTAGTTATCTCCCGCTTGGACTACTGCAATGCGCTCTATGTGGGGCTACCTTTGAAGGTGACCCGGAAACTACAACTAATCCAGAATGCGGCAGCTAGAGTGGTGACTGGGAGCGGCCACCGAGACCACATAACACCGGTCTTGAAAGATCTACATTGGCTCCCAGTACGTTTCCGAGCACAATTCAAAGTCTTGGTGCTGACCTTTAAAGCCCTAAATGGCCTCGGTCGAGTATACCTAAAGGAGCGTCTCCACCCCCATCGTTCTGCCCGGACATTGAGGTCCAGCTCCGAGGGCCTTCTGGCGGTTCCCTCATTGCGAGAAGCCAAGTTGCAGGGAACCAGGTAGAGGGCCTTCTCAGTGGTGGCGCCTGCCCTGTGGAACACCCTCCCATCAGATGTCAAAAAGGAAAACAGCTACCAGATTTTTAGAAGACATCTGAAGGCAGCCCTGTTTAGGGAGGCTTTAAATGTTTAAGAAATTAGTGTATATTAATGTTTCTGTTGGAAGCCGCCCAGAGTGGCTGGGGAAACCCAGCCAGATGGGTGGGGTATAAATAAATTATTATTATTATTATTATTATTATTATTAATACTTCGCCCATCTGGTCGGGTCCCCCCCCCCCGCCACTCTGGGCGGCTTCCAACAACATTAAAATATCACAGATTAAAAACTTCCCTAAACAGGGCTGCCTTGCTCTTGCTTTGAGAAGTCAGGCAAACACACAGCAAGAGTAAGCGAGTAGGTTCTGGGGCTCAGCAGGGACCCCCCTGCTGGGGTTGAGGGCTTTGGCATGTGCCTCATGATGCAAACCCAGGATATGTATTTGTCATATTTAATATTATTTGTTACAGTATTGGGAACACACTTCTTTGGCAGGGGGGGTGGGAATCGAGTTCTGTAAGGACAGGTAACGGAAGGCACCCCACCTATCAAGGCTTTTCTGGAGAGAAAATATGTCTGAAGATCTGCATAAATATAACCTTTTCCACCTGCCCCCCCTTTCTTCTTTTTTTCTTCTTCCCAGGAGGGGTGAGGGGTTAAAATGAGAAGGAGCTGGATTTGTTTTGATCGCTGGCAGTTTATTAATCTTTAAATCCTACCTGAGATGAAATGGATCAGCCCTATGGGTAGATACTAAATGTGAGTGTGTGAGAGAGAGAGAGATCAGACATGAGCAGCTTTTGGGCTGAGTAGCAAGGCTAGGCTTACTGGTATTTGCAAGTTGTATGGCAAGTTTGCAGCAAGATCATATGCATAACATCCCATTGTAGAGCAACTTGGGGGAAAAGAATAAGGGAACACAGTACAGTTAAGAAAATAAGAAGTGTGCATGCACACAAAAACTTATACCCAGTGGTGGTGTTGTATACTTAATAAAAAGTGCAATGTTAATAAATGAGCAAGTAAAAAGTTTGTTTATGTTTCCTGTTTTCTTTTCCCAAGCAAAGATAATGTGTAAGCATGGTGTCAGCCCCCTTAAAAAAGGTCGAAAACTCTGGGAAACGGGGGGAGGCCACCGGAGGGATCTTTGCACCACGGCACCACAGCGCCGGATATGCTTAAGACAGCCCTGGTTACTACCGGCCAGTTGCTAATCTTCCCCTTCTCTGCTTTTGTAAGATTCAGCACTCAAAATACACAACAGACCCTGACCATGAAGTATACCGTGGTACCTCAGGTTACAGATGCTTCAGGTTACAGATGCTTCGGGTTACAAACTCTGCTAACCAGGACGTGGTTGCTCCAGGTTAAGAACTTTGCCCCAGGAGAAGAATGGAAATCGTGTGCCAGTGGCGGAGCAGCAGCAGGAGGCCCCATTAGCGAAAGCAAGCCTCAGGTTAAGAACAGTTTCAGGTTAAGAACGGACCTCTGGCACGAATTAAGTTCTTAACCTGAAGTACCACTGTAATCAGGCAGAATCACCAAGTTCTGTTGAGAAAATAAAACTATATAGAAGCCAGACTTGCAAGAAAGTGTCTTAACAGAAATAAGCCAGAGCAGGCCATGTGGTACTACAAATTCCATCCACATCTTTAAAAAACAGGGGGACTTTGCTGCTGCTCCCCTTCCCTGCCCCATCGTCAACTTGAAGACAACAGCAAAAACTATCAGCCAAGTTGTACAGAGGCAGGGTATTTGCCCATCTAGCAGTACATAGGCTTTTAAAAGTTGGTTGGAGGCAAGAGGCATGCTGGTTCTTGTCCTGCAACTGAGAGTTAATGTATTATTTAGGGGCGAGGCAGTATAGTTGGCATAACTGCAACAGTTGAAATAATACTGCCAAGCATTGAACAAGAGATTTTACAGAAAATAAGCATATCAGATGGTGAAACCACTGAGTTGGTTTAATTGCCGTTGTTGAGTCATCTAGTTTTGTACCTAGCTGCAATCATCAGAGGCGCAAAGATAACTTCTAACCTGCAGGGTTCAATGTAATTATGGGAGGCAGTTTAAAACTCTTTGTTTTGGTTTAGGGGTTGTTGTTTTTTTGCAGCCGTCATGAGACACTTCAGCAATGGACGTGCTAAGAGACTTAAGCTGCATGAATCATAAGGATAATGGCAGCTGTAAAAACAGATTCTGGAACTACACGTGCTCCACCATGAATAATTACTGGCATGGACCTGTGCAATGAGATTCCCGTTGTGCCCAGAAGTAATGAGATATTACTCTCTAGGCATCAAGCAATTTTTAAAAAATGGGTTAGGCTGATGGTTCTCAGACTGTGAAGCATCATGGGGGAGGGTGAAGCAAAGTGGCTTCTGAAGGGGTGTGTGCATCAATCCAGGTGCATCAATCCAGGTGTGTGCATGAGTTAACAGGAAAAATATGTTCTGTAGTGGTGGATGAAATGGAGCCCAGCACCAGGTACAATGCTTTTGATTAAAGCAATCCATTGGGCACAGGACAAGCAAAATTATATCAATGTGGAGAATAGCCACTCCACCTCCCTGTCCAATCTTGACAATGGGTGCTGGCCAAAACATAGCTTGCTGCACTACCAAACCAGGTTTCAGTAATATGTACCAGATAGGCTCCTTCCTTCAGGACTTGGGAATCCTTAATTTATTAAGTCCTTAATTCATTAGCCTCTGTGCTAATTTATTTATAACTTTTCAATGTGGAAAAGTATCTCCAAGGGCACAGTGAAGCAACACTTGGCTTCAGGCCACAGCTATATTTCTTTCAAAATGCCCAATCTGGTAAGGTTGTTTTTTTTACAAAGGGAGTGGTTAGTCAAGACAATTTAACCATTTGCATTTCAACTCCCATGCAACTGAGCAGTAAGCACAGCAGCTCTTTTTTCCTGCAGATATGAAGATTCCATCATCACCTGCTTAGTTCTAGACTTGGAACTCCAGTTTCAGATGCAAATCATTCTTACATTACTAGATTTAACAACTCAATAATTTGACTTGCTTTTGAAAAAGAGCTCATTAAAAGGAGAGGGGGGAAAGAACCACCCTCCTCACACAGTTACTGTATATATGTGCATTCAACGCTTACGAGAAAGAACTCGCATTTGATTTTATCAGTCAAACGACCAGAACTACATGTTTATTCAGTCAAACCACATTTGCAAAAACCCTGGTACTGCTTTCTTTGACAGAATCCTGGGTCTCATGAGAGGTGGGGGAGACAGTTGTAGAGGGAATGAGGAGAAAGATTAAGAACATAAAGAGTCAAAGTGCATTCTGTTTGGAGTCTGCTACCTTCAGACTCTATGAAAAACAGCAGCTGTTGAGAATAGAGTGTTGCAAGATTAGGCATCGATTTTAAAATACTTGCTCTGTTTAAGCAGCATAAGGAGAGGGAAGAGTTACCAAAAGCCCAGAGGCTTCTAAGTATGTAAGCAAAGTTTAAGAGCAACACTTGTAAAAGCAAAGCAGCAAAGCACACATACAAACACACACACACACAGTTCAGATAGTCTTATGATAGTCATATGACTGTACCCTTGAAAACACGGTCAGGAAAGTGATTAGCAGCCTGAGAGCTTATTTGAATCCAGGCCATAAAATTCAGCAAAACTAAAAGGTCCTAGTGCTGAAATAATGATTTCCACTAGTGCAACATCAAAACACACTGCACTGACAGTCTTGACTGTTTCAGTGAATATAGCAGCAGCTGCATGCAGGAGAGTGCTACTACAACAGTGCATGCAACTTTACTTTTAGTAGTAAGAAACTATTACACAGAGATGCCTGCAGCCTCAACGCTGGCAATATTTTAAGCGGGCTTAAAAACCTCTCGGATCACTTTCTCTTAATGGCTGTTTTCTCAGAATTGGTTGCTTTCCTACGAATAGTGCTGATGGTTGAATGTTCATTTGTTTTGATATTTTTATCAAAGGAAAGAGGCTGTATAAATAACATCTGATAATGAGATCCAAACCATTAATTATCCTGTGCTAATTCTAAAGTTTTAATGATGAAAAGGAGAAACACAAACCTGGGTCCATATGCCTGGAGCTCTTTCGGAGTCCATTTGGCCGTCTCTGTGTATTTGAAAAGCACAAGTTAGATACTTGTTTTGAAAACCCATTCCTATCCAGTTAGTCTCCACACTCCTTTGACTTTCGTTTAAGGCCTCTTCCTAGAAGGGCTGGCCCAAGACATTTTGCTGTCCTCAATGGAAGCCAAATAGTGCTTGCACACTCTCCCTCACCTTGGACAGGCACTGCAACAGTTCCTGCCCCCCCGTCCCGGCATGTTCCATGTCACAGTGCCCAACAGGCGAGGCGGATGCAAAAAATTATAATAATCCCCTCTTCCTAAAATTTACTTTCAAGGTAAGGCATAAAATGTGCAGTAGTGTGGAATATAAATTACAGACAAAGCTCACCACGTACAAAGAGTGTTGTTTCCCATCCCTCAGACGGAGCACCTGTCATTAAAGGTTTCTGCAGAATTTACTTGGTATAGGCAGTGATGAGCAGGTTGCATTTGTGTGTTTAAAAAAGCAGGCAGCTGTTACTCTGCAGAAGATGTTCTGCATGTCTGTTCTGCCCATGATCTCACTAAAAACGTGTGCAGCTTCCCAATTCACATATAACTAAAGCCATTTTCACTTTCCAGAAAGAAGAAGAAGGCTTCAAAAGCTTCAATTTTCATTTACAGTGAAGCTCTAACTGACCACATAAAAGCGTATGAGGCTGTTGCAAATGTAATTATAATAAAAAGTAATTTCTACTCCACTTTTATGTTCCTTGCTAGAGTGGAAGAAATGAGCTGCAATTTTGAGAGCGAACGGAGGTCCTGATTATTTTGCACGCTACCATGAGATAATTCTGCAACAGCCGTTTACAGAAGAAACTCCTTTTTAAAATATTTTTATTAACCTCCAAGGCAAGTTTGGGAGGAAGGGGAAAGTAGAACATTACACAACATTACATAATAATGACTACCTTAAAAGACCAAGTCAACAAGAGTCTTGTAAATTGCAGGGCCCAAAGGGGGCCCTGTACTTTCTGGTGCTGAAGGCAGAATGTTCAGATGGGGGTTTAAAAAAAAATCTTTTACTTTTTAACAACATTTGCCTGTTACAAGTTAGGAGGTACAATGTATGTTTTGAAACACTTAAAAATGCAACAAAATACGCATTTTTATAAAGTAATTAACAAGTCGCTGCCCCTTAGCACTATCCCAAACTCTACTGCCTGAGGCAGGCCAACTCAGCCTGCAAAGCAGTGGCAATGGCTTCAGCTAGGCCTCCTCCACCAAGCTCTACGGGGGAGAAATGCTCTCAAGGAACATTCAGTAGCTTCAGCATCACATCACCAGACATAAGAAACATCTCGTGCAGGCAAAGACGACTCTGGTCAAGAGTGTGACACAAACAATAGTTATACTGCAGTGAACTTCTCCCTCCTTCTTGAAGCTCTGCAACCAACCAACCTGTACTTTGAGATTATATAATCTCCTCAGGAAACAGAGCACCGTTTTACAGCCATGCGTGCTGGGCCTCTAGACTGAGACCAAATTGTGCAGACCCTACTAACCAACAGGAATTGGTGTGTAACCATTTGCACATGCAGGCACCACGTTGGCCTGAACCTCTGTCAAAGCAGGTGCAAATCAGAGAGCCCAAACACCAACTGACTCATGTTTTTATGGCCTTTACTGCTTGGTAATCATTAACTGGCTGGTTCACACAAGAGCTTTCCGGGACATGGAAGCTCCCAGTGGTGTTCATCCTGGATTTACCACCTCAGGAGCCATCTCACTACTGTCCATCTATTTTGCAGAATGTAATGTTTATCATTCCTGTGCATCAATGGAACAAGGGGCGGACTTTTAGTTCATTTGCTTTTTGGTGGATCTTCTCAATAAGATTATTATTTTGCACCTGTCCGCAACACCCTAAATCCAGTGCTAATGGAATCATCCCTAAGTGTCCAGCACTGTTCCACAGAGAATGGAGAACATAATGCAAGGCAGGGAGAGAATTTCTAATTCCACTTTTATTACTTAAGACTTATTGAGAACCAACTTCATTTGCTTAAGGATCAATTGTTAGTTCCAAGTAATTTCCCTGTATTGCCTCATTGCTGGAGAATGTATGGAACATGCTGCTTAGGGGTAAATCCACACTTCCAATGAAGTCTTAAGCTCCCAGTTGACATAAATCCCCTTCCAAATGGAAACGAAACAGGCTACCGAAAAATGTAAGCATTGCACGATATAATACAATGTACAGTTAAGTAACGTTCCCCATGCAGCCTTTTCATTGTCCACATTTAACCTAGCCCCACATTTCAGGGCAGTATAAAAGGATAAAAGAGAATAAATGCAACGTTGCTTTCCAAAACCAAGGAAAAAGAAACCTTTCTCAAAATGGACCAAAAATAACACAGTATTCTGGGATTATCGTTATCTCATTGAACATGTGCCCATTTGCCCATTACTATTCTGTCACAATATTAAAGATTCTCCAAGTGATCCCATGGCAAAGGATTCAGCTTCGGAAATCGGCATTTGACTGCACATTTTACAGCACACAGATTGAGAACTGCTGAACTTTATACTCCTGCATTACTCTTACATCAGTAGGTTGCGAAAAAAATTAGACTGCTTGTAATTCTTCTGCTAAATCCCATGGTAGTTTATCACACTGAACCATTACTTTTTATACATGTTCTGCTAATGTCTTGGACACCAAGGAAGTCTGGAGAAAACATCAGCCCCATGAAATTAATAAGAAATCTGGGGCATGAGGCAACTAAAGTATCCTTGTATTTTTCTTTTTCTAAAGAGTATTATATGCTATCCCCACTGAAACCAATGGGACTTGAAAATTCTTAATCTTGAGCAGATTCAACACTTTCGCTATCTTTTAAATCCAATTTTGCCAGAGCACAAGCACAAAAGCCTTAAATGATCCCAGCACTAACACCAAAAAAATGAAATGTTTTAGATCAGCCACAAAATAAATGTCAACCCAAACTTCAAAAAGTTACACTTACCTCATGTTTCAGGCTCCCGTGTTCTGAAACAAATGTAAAAATTGGCATGGTCAGAAACTGAAAGTTCACTCCGTTCAACAGTAATTCTTTGCTGTGTGGTTTGGTGAGAGTACACGGAGCTGCTTTGTTTAGCTAGCTGATACCTGTTTTATGCTCCACCAGCCCTGGGGCTCAGCTCGTTATTTTGCACACCGTGTTCACTTAGTTTTATTGGCTCAGGTTAAGCAGCACTGAACAGCCATAAACAGATTCAAGTTTATGCTTAACTCTGACGACACGCAGCTTTCCAAACCAACAGATCAACTATATACATTCTGAAATAGTTTGATGAAAGGAAAAAACTCAGAAGCTCAGACTTTACAGATTCAACACTGCAGTGCAAGACTTCAGGAGACAGCATGAGAACTTCTCTTCCTAAGGGAAATGAATCTGGGAACTATTACGTCACAGAATGCAAAATCCTTATTTATTTTGCATTCTGGCAATAATGTTTTCCAGGAAGTTTTTGCATTCATACAATATATTGTGATGCCATGGATATTCCCAATAAAATAACTTGTTATGCTGGAATTTGGACTCTCTTATGTGGTACAAGCATACATAAAGCAGTAGCAACAAATACAATTACTAAGAGCTGCATTTTTCATTGCTGGAAATCTTTCGAAAAGTCAAGGAAACTTCAGCCATATGAGGTGGGGATGCCCATACACAAAAGTTTATCGGAAGAAAATGAACATTTTAAGACAGAAATTATCAAATAACACTATACTATTAAACTTGCTACCCGTTTTTCAGCCTACCCAGGAGTTTTCATATGAAAGGAATGTAAGGTTAGTTATATATGGTAACAACTGCTAGTTTTTACTAAATATTGGAAACTGCCCACACCAAACTTCAAAGTTTTTAAAAGATATATAATAGGTTTTTTAAATAGATATATATCAAAGCAGAATTGTCAAAAACTTTATGGGAAAATGGCCACTGTTTATTGATTTTTGTAACCTGAATTTATTAATGGTAAGCTGGCAATTATACTCTAATATGCATAATTTTGAAAAAGCATTTTAATAATGTGTGGATGTTACTTTTAGGTTAGAGTGAGTTGCATCAAAGCTGCAGGAGCAGCATTTCGCTTGCACAGTACTGTATTTGATTTCAATCAAATACCTCACCAGTCATACCCCAAGCCGTTGCTGCTTAGAAGCTCTAAGTTTTGCAGATGGATATTGAAGATTAAGAAGAGGTTTCTGGCTTTCCGAAGTGCTGTAAATATTGCTTAGTACTAAACTGATGTTCTGCAGGGGAAAGGCTACCTTCTCTCTTTCAATTCCAGCTGTATGTTTATAAAGTAGATATTGCAAAAACAAGAATCTGGATAGAAAGGAGGAAAAGAAACCAGAGTTCTGCAGCTGGCTGACATGAAACAGTCTTGTTGTTAGGTTGTGCTGGTAGTTTTGAGGCAGTAATCCTGCTTTAAAAACAAGCACTGTCTTACTGGTATGCGCGCACACACACACACACACACTGCTTATATGCTGTGTTAAATGCTGCAAAACACACCCGAAGAGCACAATCATACTTATACTACTCAAATATAAACCCCACTGTATTCAATGGAGTTTCCTCCATAGTAAGTATGTTGAGGATTGCAGCCTAAATCTTCAAGTACTATCTTGTCATTATAAAACTGATCCTGCAACACTACTATACCACATTCCCACTACTTAGGAAAGTGGAGTGTTTGAAACAACACTGTTTCTTATAAAAAGACAGAGAAAACTAAGAAAGAAACTGCATGTGCCACATCTTAAGATGGCCACTCCTATGAACAAAGTTCAACTTTGGGCATTTTTTTAAATGTATGCTCAGAGTATACAGTCCAAGACATGAGTGGGCCTGCCCTCCACTTTGTTTGAATAGCTTATCTTGAAATGAAGCACAACTCATGCTGTTTGGCAATACATATTCTGTAATGCAACTGCTAGATCTGTTTATTTCCAGGCAGGTTTCCAAGTTTTATCCCTGCACGTTGCCTTACTGAAAACACAATACTGAATAGACCACTTTGGAAACATCAAGTCCAAACTGGCCTTAAGAACATGAGAATCTCCTTGTGGGATCACACCACCGACTTAGCAATCCATCTCTCACACCTGGCAGCCAAGTGCCCTTAGGACACAATGTCTCAAATCTCAACATGGCGAACTTAAAAATGCATGCCTCCACGACATTTTTGATGTACACATAAAACCACAACAAGGCCATGGTTCTGTGTTGCATCTGCATGTTACTAAAACAAGGGAAGGCATGAGGGCAGCCAAGCTTGGCTAAGGGCCAGTTCATGTGTTACATTTGATAACTCAACGTTTGAGATGTTTCAAGTGCATGTGTGAAAGCAGCAATGTGTTCACCACAGGTGTAGGCTCACAAGGGAACCATGAACTGCATGTACACAGCAAGGCCAAAAAAAAAGGCAATTTGCCTCTGCTAATGTATGGATTAGTTACATATGGTAACTACGAAGACTGAATATTTCTACCTATTTTTGTCAACTTTTAGCTCTACATTCATCCCTCTTCAACAGTAATACAAAAGGATACATGCTGATACTACCTCTGATTGAATCAGATTCAGCTTACCACTGGTCTGGTGAAATATGTCTCCATCAACTTCTGCAGGATTAAATCTTGCCAAGGTATATTCATTCACCTTATCACATAAACTTCTAATTAGAAGTTCAGGAAGAAGGTTCTGCTTTCCTTTCTTTTCCAGTTATCTACTTGGCAGGTAACCGTGATGGAAAGTGGTGGTGGTGGGGGGGGCGCACATGCAATAAAGCAATCAGTGGTTCAGCAAAGTGTTGGGGAGCACCTCAGTCTACACTTGAGCAACAAGTTGCTGAAACAGAAACCCTATTAGCTCCTTGTATCACATCCTGACTAAAACTGTACAGACTCCTCTTCCTGGTCATCTGCAGACTTGGCACTGAAGATGGCAAAGGCGAGACCAGCAACTCTCTAGCTTGCAAGCTACCATGATGGCACAGGGAATAAGAGGGTTAAGTCAAATTACTATATATGCCTGGACAACAATGCATTTCAATTATAGTAACCACCCTGAAGCCCTGATTAATGAAACCTGATGCAAAAGAACAATGTTCCTATACCTATAATAGTCCTTCAGAAGCAGCAATATAAGCATGTGAAAAGTTGCATCTTCAGAAATTATCCTAGGCACAACTATTAAAAGGTACAGGAGCCCTGTAGTTATTTGCATTTTGTCACCCTATCAACTATACTAAGGTTTGCATATTCTTCCCAAGTCCTTTTCAGGGTGCAATTAAAAAATTTCACCTTGAAAGCTAGAGGCACAGATCACACATAGACAATCTCGTGGATTAAGGAATTGAATAAATTATCATTTTACAACAACACAGCGGCAATATGTTCTTTTTCAACTTTATTTAAAACCTCTGTCCAATTTCCTAAAATTAGAAATGCATTAAAAATGACCTAATCATGAACATACTTAGATTGTTTTGTCAAAAGCATAACGGTTTTCAGCTCTGGCATCTAATCTGAATAAAACCTAAAGGGAAGGAAAACATTTCAAATGCTCTCCACAAAGGCCTGGCCTGGACATAACACTAATTATAGTTTCTTTAACCCCGAGTTTATTGTTGGCTTACAAACATTGGTTTGTTTTAACTATGGCTTGGTGTTATGTGCAAGCACAGCACCTTATCTGAACTATGGTTTGTCTGACTACCCTACCCCAACCACACATGAAGCTACAAGAACAACAGACGTGACGATGCTGCTGTGACCTATAAATGCAGGCTGGTGGGTGGAGCTGGCTATCTCTGTTGTATTTCAGAAGTCTAGATCTGCTGCAATTTATTATACTACCCACATGATGTCGTTCTCATTTATAGTGGTGTTTTAAGAGGATCTCTTATCTATTTGTTTTGAGTTATTTTAAATGTGGATTTGTACATTCTTTTGGCATTTATTTGTGATTTTTATGGTGCTGTAAAATGCTCAGAGATTTCTTTGAAGTGGTATATAAAATACCTAAATAAAAAAAGCACAGCCTGAGGCAAGAGCCGCTAAAACAAAGCAAACTTGGGGGGATGGGAGTCATGGTCAGCTTGATAATCCGTGGGAAAACTTGTGGTCAATTTGTGGCTTGTTAAACAAACCATGGCATAGCATTTTGTGCGGACCTGGCCGTTATGTCATGCCCCTGGGAGTGATAAATCAAAAGGAAAATGCTATGAAAATGTCTTCAAAGGGAACCTTACATAATTATAGTCAAATGTCTTGATAGGACAACATATCCATGTTGATAAGAGGCAGGGAAGTTTAATCAGGGAAGTATCTCAAATATATTTATTTTCAGGGATGGGTTTTTTGAATTGCAATAGCTTTGAAATCTAACTTTCACTACAGCACTGGAGGATTTCTGGACCCATTTTGAGTTGAGCCCAGGTATGTAAGAAGGCATCGTTTTCTGTTCCACCATTCCCAATATGCAGCGCTGTCTGTTCTGCTGCAGGTTTGTCTTCTTCCCAAAACTACATGATTTGTCTTACTGTCCCACTGTGATGAAATTTCATGGCTTACGTAAAATGCACAATTACATAAATCATATTGTCATCACATTACTGTTGCCACTGGCTCCATCTACATACACTGGAATGCAGCCCCTGAATCACTGTTGTGTGTGGCTCCCAGTGGAAAAAGGTTGAACAGCCCTCAGTTGTGTGGGGGGATCTGGCCCTCCACCAGAATTCTGAGGCACCCGGACTGTAGCTATCCCACCCTTGCTGTTTCATGTTGCAACATACTGAGGTAGAGCATGAGACACTTAACCGCAGGGTCGTGGGTTCGAGCGCTACGTTGGGCAAAAGGTTCCTGCATGGCAAGGGGTTTTACTAGATGGCCCTCATGGTCCCTGCCAACTCCACAATTCTATGAGTCTCTTATTCCAGGACTTCAAAATGCAATTATAATTATGATTATAAAAGATCACTACAAAAAAATATCTGCAATGCAATGAACACAAATTAGAAGACAATTAAGCCTTAATTATAACTGGCAAGCTTTATAGTCTAATTAAAAAATTTATCCCAAACAATAAAAATGACTTACCACCCAAATTAGCTCTGCCACAATTGTCTAGCCTTCCCAAACATTCTTTGTGGACTCCAGCTCCGCACTTTGAACATAAATAGCCTTGACAAAAGGTTCCCCTACAATACAAAGTAAGACGGTGGGGAAAATTAGAAGAAAAAACTCGACCTTTTGTGTACAACCATGTTATTTGCAAGGCAGTTTGGAAAGTTGTATCCTGTAGTCTCCAGAATGGGCCAGGAACTGGGGGGAAACAGGCCTGGGTTTAGATACCACAACAAGCCAGACTCTGCCTTGCTTCCCGGCAGCATAGCAACAGGAGGATGGAAGGAGGAGCAGGGGGAGAAGTTTTCAGCACTGTACACCAGCATTCTGTTTGTCCACATTAAACCATAGTTTGCTTTTGACTATGGTTTAATATGACAGGCAAATCAGAGTGCAGAAATTCATAATTTCCTTTTTTGCTTTCACATAAATGCACTGGATCATCACGATTTCTGTATTACCTTCCATAGCCAAGAACACATTACAATAGAAATACATTTTTTAATGTGCAATAAATCTTTCAGGGGCAATGAAGAAAGAAGAAATGGCTTATCTAAGGAAAAAATAACTTTATGGCTCATTAACAATAAAGGCTTCTCAGGGTTTGGGGGCCATCCAGCTGAGGTTCCACTCTTTATTCCACAAAGAGTAAATTGTGTTTAGTAATAGCCACATGTTGCTTCAAACTGTTCAAGGAATGAGGTTTGATGGTTTTTCATTTCCATTGACTTTAACCGACCAAAATCTTTTCATAGACACTTAACCTCCCAATCACCTCTCGTTCATAGAATATTCTCTGTGTTCTGGCCATAGTACAAGTTTACAAGAGAGAAATTTCTTTGGACCACTTGTGGAGAAAACAAGACTGCAAATAACGATTGTGGCTCATAACAATGAGCAAGCTGTCAGAATGCTAACTTCAGGAACACCATGAAAAAACCTTTTGAAACTGAAATAATGAAAGCAACAGAGCGTTAGGATCAAAAGAAGCTGCATGTGTATGCAGAGGAAAATTGAATAAGCAACCAGAATGTTCATTATTGATTCCAGAGGAGACAAGCCACTTTTTAAACTTAACAACAGCTTGGCTCCTCAGCATTAGAAATTACTAAAAGAAAAACCGTTTTTTTGTGTGTGTTTCTGGTTATCCAGACACATGCTACTTCTTTGGGTCCAAACCTTGGTCTGAAAATTCACACTAGAAATAGTTATGGCATGCAGTGGGTACAAATTACAGCTACAGAGTTTTAAAATGATTCAGTGCTAGAAAAACTAAAGTTCCATTTTGGAACCTTTCCAAAGCTTACTCACCTATTCTGTCTGCTTTTCATTTTAAAAAATATTATTGGTGGTTATATCTAGTAAGTGATCTACCATTTTTGTTTTCACAATTTCTACTTCTTTTCTAAATGCAGAGGCTATTTTTACCAAGCACCAGCTTTTTAAAAACTCTTTCAAATTACCACTAGGAAATTGCCAGCTTCCTTATTCTAAATCTAAACAAACTCTTCATTTACCAGACCACAGAGATGGAGGGCCAGGTTTTATAATAATGCTGTCAGCTCTGCGAATCTCCCTCCCTCCCTCCCTCCCTAGTTTCAGGTTTTTCAATGGCCTTGCTTTGGATCTTGGTTGGTCGCCGTTGAGGGGCCTGGTAGGAATTTTTCCCCTTGGCAGATTGGCTTAGCCATTTGGTTTTCACCTACCTCATAGCAATCGTCACAACTTTGCAAGGTTTGCAGTTAGGCATTGGATGACCTCATGTTGGGGGAGGGAACGCCCAGCCATCGCCTACCCCTCCAAGCTTAAGGGTATTCCGTTAAAGGAATCCGGGGGTGTGGATCTCGTCCAAAGTCCGGGCGGGGCTAGGGCCATGCCACAACCCCTTGGGGAGCTTGAGTTGGTTTGCATCGATGGGGCTCCCCCTACCGGTGGTTTATCCTTACCAGACTTCCTGCGCATCGGAGTCAGACATAGTCTGGTCTATCCAATGCCTAAGCCAATTACCGCTCACATTCTGTTACCAATAAAGTTGTGGCCTAAATTTGCCCAATAACATTAACCATATATTCTGTGTCCTTGTGACTTTATTCCTCCTCGAAGGGGTGGTTGCAGGGACTCGACACACAAGCCAGGCTCTTCCTTCTATCAACCGTCACATGGCAGCAGTCATTTATATATTGTTCACCATGCTACAGTCGAAATGTGAAGAAAAGGGGATGCAGGGCCATTCCATCTGCGTAGCTAAGAGTCTAGCAATGTTTGGGTCTCCCTTTCCTTGAACTGTTTCAATCTCAGTTCATCATTAGAACTTTGAACTAAGCACTGTACCTGAATTCACTTATTTCCCTCCTCTTGCCTAATACATTTTCCTTTTATGTTGTGGTTTTTAGATTAGCATCCCAAGGACATGGACTGCTCTGTTTGGATTGATATGTAAGGCACTGAAAGTGAGAGTAAACATTTGTGCCTTCAATAACTGTAGGTTTCACAGTTATGAGCTCAGACATAGCAAATATATTATGCATGAAAGAAGGGATGTAGCATTAACATTAAATAGTGGGATTTCTCCCTCGCTCCCTCTTTCACTCCCATAAATTTGAAAGCTTTTTCTTTTCTTTTCATAGAATCATAGAATCATAGAGTTGGAAGAGACCACAAGGGCCATCCAGTCCAACCCCCTGCCAAGCAGGAAATACCATCAAAGCATTCCTGGCATATGCCTGTCAAGCCTCCGCTTAAAGACCTCCAAAGAAGGAGACTCCACCACACTCCTTGGCAGCAAATTCCACTGCCAAACAGCTCTTACTGTCAGGAAGTTCTTCCTAATGTTTAGGTGGAATCTTCTTTCTTGTAGTTTGAATCCATTGCTCCGTGTCCGCTTCTCTGGAGCAGCAGAAAACAATCTTTCTCCCTCCTCTATATGACATCCTTTTATATATTTGAACATGGCTATCATATCACCCCTTAACCTTCTCTTCTCCAGGCTAAACATACCCAGCTCCCTAGGCCGTTCCTCATAAGGCATCATTTCCAGGCCTTTGACCATTTTCGTTGCCCTCTTCTGGACACGTTCCAGCTTGTCTGTATCCTTCTGGAACTGTGGTGCCCAGAACTGGACACAGTACTCCAGGTGAGGTCTGACCAGAGCAGAATACAGTGGTACTATTACTTCCCTTGATCTAGATGCTATACTCCTATTGATGCAGCCCAGAATTGCATTGGCTTTTTTAGCTGCTGCATCACACTGTTGACTCATGTCAAGTTTGTGGTCTACCAAGACTCCTAGATCCTTTTCACATGTACTGCTCTCAAGCCAGGTGTCACCCATCCTGTATTATCCCTTTTATTATCCCCCCCAAGTGTAGTACTTTACATTTCTCCTTGTTAAAATTCATCTTGTTTGCTTGGGCCCAGTTGTCTAATCTGTTCAGGTCATTTTGAAGTGTGATCCTGTCCTCTGGGGTATTGGCCACCCCTCCCAATTTGGTGTCATCTGCAAACTTGCTCAGGATGCCCTCAAGCCCATCACCCAAGTCATTGATAAAGATGTTGAATAAGACTGGGCCCAAGACAGAACCCTGTGGCACCCCACTAGTCACTACTCTCCAGGATGAGGAGGAGCCATTGATGAGCACCCTTTGGGTTCGGTCAGTAAGCCAGTTACAAATCCACTGAATGGTAGCATTGTCTAGCCCGCATTTTACCAGCTTCTTTACAAGAATATCATGGGGCACCTTGTCAAAGGCCTTGCTGAAATCAAGATAGGCTACATCCACAGCGTTCCCTTCATCTACCAGGCTTGTAATTCTGTCAAAAAATGAGATCAGATTAGTCTGACATGACTTATTTTTCAGAAACCCATGCTGACTTTTAGTGATCACAGAGTTTCTTTCTAGGTGCTCACAGACCGTTTGCTTAATGATCTGCTCTAGAATCTTTCCTGGTATTGATGTCAGGCTGACTGGGCGGTAATTGTTTGGGTCCTCTCTTTCCCCCTTTTTGAAAATAGGGACAACATTTGCCCTCCTCCAGTCTGCTGGAAGTTCGCCTGTTCTCCAGGAATTTTCAAAGATTATTGCCAGTGGTTCTGAAATCTCCTCTGCCAGTTCTTTTAATACTCTTGGATGCAGTTCATCTGGCCCTGCAGACTTGAATACATCTAAACTAGCCAAGTATTATTGTATTACCTCCTTACTTATTCTGGGCTGTGTTTCCCCTGCTGAATCATCTGCTCCATATTCTTCAGGTCGGGCATTGTTTTCTTTTTTGGAGAAGACTGAGGCAAAGAAGGCATTGAGGAGTTCTGCCCTTTCTCTGTCCCCTGTTCGCATTTCACCATCTTCTCCTCTAAGTGACCCCACTGTTTCCTTGTTCTTCCTTTTGCTACGGATATACCCATAAAAGCCCTTTTTGATGCTTTTAACCTCTCTAGCAAGCCTGAATTCATTCTGTGCTTTAGCTTTTCTGACTTTTTCTCTACATGTGCTGGCTATATGTTTGAATTCCTCTCTGGTGATTTCCCCCCTTTTCCATTTTTTGTACATATCCCTTTTAAATCTTAACTCAGTTAAAAGTTCTTTAGATAGCCACCCTGGCTTCTTTAGGCACCTTCCATGTTTCCATCTCATTGGTATTGCCTGAAGTTGTGCTTTTAATATCTCCCTTTTAACAAACTCCCAACCATCATGAACTCCCTTCCCTTTTAGTATTTCTGTCCATGGGATCTCACCCAGCGTTTCCCTAAGTTTTCTGAAGTCGGCTTTCTTAAAGTCTAGGATCTGAGTCTTAGTATGCTTGGTTGCTCCTTTCCACTGAATAATAAACTCCAGAAGAGCATGATCACTTTTCTTTACAAACATTTTATTTCAGCTTGATAAAAATTTGGTAGGAACTCCATGAGCAAAAAAACCATTGTTCTACAGACCCCACAAGCCACCAGTTGCACAGATGAGATTTATCTATCAGCAAAACTATATCTTTAGCTACAAATACTCATGTAGTTTAGACACTACAGCCAGATTTATCCTGATACTGAATTATCAGTTTGTGCAAGTTGGATTTTAAATCCTATCAGTTTTTAACAGGAGACCTTGTTCTAGCCAGACGGATAATTTTAATTAATTTATTCAATGCAATAGTTTTTTTCCCCAACTTTGGTGTAATTCTAATTATTATTCGGCTCCCTTGACACTTACCTCAGAAGCATCTGACAGACTTTGCAGGATGTTACACGAGTGAAGGTATGCATTTTGAAGTTATGAGTATTTGTTTCTCCATAATGCGGCCTTATGTTGGACCTAGAAAAAGATACAGTTTTTAGTTCAATATTTGTAAATATTTGCAGAGCACAGGAACCAATATTTTTGTTGCTATGCTTAGAGCAATAAAATATAGTAAATGATAAAGCTGAACAAAAAGGGCCAGCAAGGAGCTTCAAAAAGATCTCTCCAAACCGGGCATTAAAACAGCAAATGTGGTTCAGTGTAAACAGTGTAAAGTGGTGCGTCTCTGGACAATATCAATGTCAGGAATGGGCCAGCCCAACTCATGTCTGCCTCTTGGCCTCCCTCCTCTTCTGCTGCCACTTCTGCTTCTGGACTTCTCTCCACCATAGAGTCTCCCCGATCATTAACCCTGTTACCTCTTCAGTTTCTGACACCTCCCAATCTTCTCCCTCTTCTCACTCATTGTTGCCCCACCACCGATCCCCTGACTCTGAGCCTTCTTCCCTTGGGGAAGAAGCTGGTGCCTCCTACCATACCTCTGCGTACAGCCAGCCCATGACAATCAATACTGATACTGATATTCAGTATATGCAAACACAGTCTGAACTAGCAGTGTCTGACCAGGAAAGAGACCCGGGGGTTGTGGTGGATAGCTTGAGAAAATGTGCAGCAGCTCTGAAAAGGGTTGATTCCAAGTGAAAACTGAGTCCTGCCAGAATCTTCCATAGCTGTGTAAACAAAGCTACTCAGCCCTGGGTTAGAACTGCTCCAATTTCTACCTTTCCAGAAATGCTACGAAGACATGCAAAATATTTCTAAACATTGCACCAAGAGCCATAAACACAGTCTTCCTGACCTTAAAGCACTGTGAAGGTTCTTCAAAGGCCTCGCTCTCACTAACCCCTTCCTGCTCCATCTTCAAATCTCCTACTCTTCTCTCTGGTTCCTGTTGCATTGCCTTTCAGCCACATTGCACCCCTGGACTCCCGTAACTTCCTACTGAATTATTCTGATAGATTTGTTTCTAGAACAGGTTATTGTGAACATTCCAGCTTCCTATCAGCTCAGCTAATCAATGTTAGAAGTTTCACTGCCATTAGCACAAAGCAATATAGATTTATGCAAAACATATAAAGAATCTGAATTGAGTAGAGGAGATTAATCAGAAAGAAAACCTCATACAATATGCCTGGAGGACATTCATTATGATGATGTTTCTATTATGGTAAAAACAATGCCAAGAACAAACATTTGCAGGTAGATTTAGTCATATCTAATATTGAAAAAGACATGAGAAAAATATATACAGACAGTCAAAATGTTATGTTTGGAAATGTCCTGTTCACTGTTTTCCATCACCTTACCACCATATCCTGTAGCAGTGTCTATAAAATACTCAAATGATAACTGTTTTATGCTGTTGTTTATGCAAATCTCTCAAACGCTGCTCATTCTTGGAGTCATATCTCATATGAGCCTATTTTAATGCACTTATTCCTCTTAACTACAACATTGCCTGTTTGTATTTCAATAGTTTATTGGTTAAACAGGGGGCACAAGACAATAACGCAAATAAGAAATGTATCAGTGACTTTTGTCTTTTGCTCCTGTATGGATTTTCCAGCAAAAGCTACATTTGCTCAAATTGTCATCTGCACACAGACCTGTCTAAATAAGCAATTGGAAATGAACACACCAGCTGCTAATAGAACACATTACCCTTATGTGTGTGACCTACATGTGCAATTTTTATAATGCCAACATTGATTTCAAGTCACAGTAAAATGTAGTTTGTGTCACAATGTGTAATGTTTATTTTATAGCTTTGTGTTTCGCCTTTATCACATTAACAAGTGAGTAGAAATATTAAAAAGTGTAGGACTACCAAAGTAATATACAGAAAACTACCGTATTTTTCCATGTATAAGACTAGGTTTTCCCCCTAAAAAATAAAGTCAAAAATTAGGGGGTGTCTTATACACGGATACATCTCCCCGTTTTCTTAAATCTGAGTCCCCCAAAATAGGGGATGTCTTATACATGGGGGCGTCTTATAGACGGAAAAATTCGGTAATTTTCTCCCAAGCTCATTAGGCATTTACATTTCATCTCCACTGTTGAAAATTGTAGAGTGGGAACATGGATAAACAATGAATTTTTTGTCACAGAAATTCTTTCATGATTCTGTAATATTACAATTGACAAGAGATGCCACATGGGATATATGAGAAAGAAGAGGAGGAGGAGGAAGAGGAGGACGACAGCTTGGATTCATCCTGATCTAGAGATCTACTGGTCAGCTAAGCCAGTGTTTCTCAACCTTTTTTGGGCCACGGCACACTTGTTCCGTGAAAAAAATCACGAGGCACACCACCATTAACAAAGTTTAAAAAATTATGCCGCCCTATATTATAATTATGACTGTAAGAAACACTTGCCAAATATTGCTTTCTGGCGGGTCAAGCTCATTGCGGCCACGGGCAGGGCGGGAGAAAGCGAGGCAAAGATGGGGGTATGGGATAAAAGGAAGGAGGGGAGAGGGGAGCGCTTAGTGTTGGGAGAATGGCAGCTGGGCTGGAAGAGCGGCGGCGGCGCCTGCATGCGCTCCCTCCTCGCGCGCTCTAGCTCTCCGCTGCCGTGTTGGCGCCTCGCAGTTCGCGAGCCGCTACCTGCGTGCGCGCCCCCGCACGCCTGCCTCGCCTTGCCGCGACTTGGCCAACTTTCCTGCCCACCAGCTCTCGCCTGCGCTCCTCCTTCCCCCCGCCCCCTCTCCCCCCTCCCACTCTCGGCGGCGGATCCCTTTACCTTGGGAGAGGAGGGAGCCTGGGCGCTGTACGGCGGCGCTGCTCTCTCTCGGGGGGTTTTCAGCAGCCGTAAAGCGGCGTGAGAGAGAAGCGGGTGGCTTTCCCTCAGTCTCCCTCCCAAAATTTATTTGCAAAAAAAGGGGGGGAGGCTCTGGCTGGCTTCCTGCAGCTAGAGCGGAAGGGGACCACGATGCTGCAAAATCGCCCTTCTCACGTCACGGCACACCAGCCAGCGTCTCGCGGCACAGTAGTGTTCCGGGGAACAGCGGTTGAGAAACGCTGAGCTAAGCTATACAATTTTGGTCATGCTCTGAACTAACAGCATAAAATGCTATCTTGCAAGAGAAAGATGCAATTTGCAACAGCAAATGTACCCAATAACAAACATCAACAATGTGTTATTTTCTACTCTGCTTTCCAAGACTTGTTTCTTGAGTTAGGTCTCATTGAAGTGGCAGGCTTATGGCTGGGCTGTACGACTTCAGGCTAGTGAAGCAAGCAAAGTTAAAACTTGGGGAGTTAAGAATACAAACTTCCTCGGTGAAAATTGCCTCACTGGGCAGTAAGCCACTATGCTCATTTCTCAAGAGCAGAAATACAAGCACAATGTGGGTTTCAGAAACACACACTGCAAACTCTCATCTAAAGTACTTTGAAGTTCCACAGATTTCAATGGTAAAGTTAGATCTTAGATTTTCACGCACTGAATTCATGCACAGTGCTTATATTTGGCTGGATCATGATGCTGGGATTGGAAATGGCAGTAGTGGCAGCAAATGGTTCAGGGCAGTCCCCAAAGGAAGCAACAACAAGTAATGTGAAACAGAGGCCACCTTCACCAAACCACAGAGTCTTAAATCTGAATCTCACCCCACAGCTCCCATCTCCATGCACAGTCTTTGCTCAATAATATTGACTCACACAAGACAATGTGAATCAATACTTCAGGCTCCATTCACATGCAGCTGAAAACCATCAATTTGTGGGAACATTCACAAGTTCTCCTAAAATTTCCATGTTATTTAATCACTCTTTCCCCATGGATTAAAGAAATATTATGATTCAATACTACACAATTACTTGCATTATATATAAGGACTTTTAATGTTGAATGTCTTACTGTGCTTTTATATTTTGTTGGAAGCTACCCAGAGTGGCTGTATGCTGTACGTATGGAAGCTGTACGCCGGCTCCCTCAGCCAGTAAAGCAAGATGAGTGCCACAACCCCAGAGTCTTCCATGACTGGACCTAATGGTCAGGGGTCCCTTTACCTTTACCTTTACACAGAGTGACTGGGGCAACCCAGTCAGATAGACAGGGCACACAAAAAATCATCATAATCATCATCATCATTATATGGATTCACATCAAGAGTTCCGTGATTGAACCTGCTTAGCTCCTTAAAGGTAAAGAGACCCCTGACCATTAGGTCCAGTCATGGAAGACTCTGGGGTTGTGGCACTCATCTCGCTTTATTGGCCGAGAGGGAGCCGGCGTACAGCTTCCAGGTCACGTGGCCAGCATGACTAAGCCGCTTCTGGCAAACTAGAGCAGCGCACGGAAACGCTCAGCTCCTTAGATCCAAATTTAATGTCTCATTTATACTTTTACGTAATTAGCCACACCTCAGTGTGCTAAAGGCAAGAGAGAGATAAGGACAGCCTCTCAGATGACAGTCTACCTTTCTTGCTAAAACCAGTGAGCACAAAGCCCACTTTGGCCTATTGCTGATAAGAGGCTTCATTGTTGGGTCTTCTGCGTAGCTCCTTGTGTTAGCCAGAGCTGACTACAGACAAATGTTGCTGGACTCCCAACACCCATGAGACCATGGTCAGGGATTATAGGAGTTGTGGTCCACAACATGTGGAGCGCCACAAGTTTGCAATCCCCTCCTTAGGTTTCATGTTCAAGTCCTACTAACACCACCGTGAAGGAAGATGGACACTGAAAACAGAATAAAAAGCAGATAGGAAAGTGAAATCCCTCCGATCCAATTTTCCTACAAATGGAAGGAGGAAAATCCTTATCAAAACACTATAATGCTGCATTAACTGTGGGCTTGAAAGCTCTTTTGCTCATTTCAATATTTGACCAGGCATTATGCATTGTGTCACAGTGGTTTATGTAGTCAAATTATATGTCACATCTGATGAGACTAAAATAATGTGATATGAAACACAAGAGCAAGATGTGTCAAATCATAAGTTTATTCGGGTACTTCCTACTGGGAGAGCTTCTGAAATGTTTCATTATTTCAATACTTCCTGCAATGAAAGCCAAAATATTTAATACTCAAGAAGTTTAATTCTTGGGGCATAAGCTTACTCCACTTGGGGATATAAGAGAATAGAGGAAATGACAAAGACCAATTAATACCACGTAACTTGAGGATAAATGTGTTTTTAGCATCCTAGTTAAAGCATAAACTATTTTTTTTATTTTATACCTTTTGGTAAGCCCATGTTCACTATATCCTCAATATGCCTTTTACTTAAGAGAAAAAGATGCCTCTCATTTAATTCCTGGTGTTCATACTAATTTTTTTGTTAACCTGACCTCAACATAGCCCATTCTGTTTGCAAAGATAAGTGAGAGGGAAGGTCATTGCCTTTCCCTTCCCCCCAAATTCTCTCCACCAGTGGGGTGGGGAATTGGTTGGCACCATAGAATCATAGAAATGCAGAGTTGCAAGGGACCCAAACAGCATCTAGTCCAGCCCCTGCAATGCAGGAATATCAAATAGATCATACATGACATATGGGCATCCAACAACCTCTGCTTAAAATCCTCCAAGGAAGGAGAATCCACCACCTCAAACTGTTCCGCCATCAAACAGCTCTTGCTGTCAGAAAGCTCTTCCTGATGTTTAGTCAGAATCTCTTTTCTTGTGACTTGAACTCATTGGTTCAGGTCCTAGCCTCTAGAACAAGAAAAAACAAGCTGGCTCCATCTTCCATGTGACAGCCCTTTAGATATTTGAATGTGGCTATCATATCTCCTCTCAATCTCCTCTTTACCAGGCTAAGCATACCCAATTCACCTCAACCGTTCCTCTTAAGACTTAGTTTCTAGTCCTTTTATCATCTTGGTCACCCTCCTCTGCACATGTTCCAGCTTGTCAATAGCTTTCTTAAATTGTGATGCTCAGAACTGGACATAGTACTCCAGGCATGGTCTGGCCAAGGCAAAATAGAGTGGGACTATTACTTCCCTAGATCAGGACACTATATGTCAATTGATTAAGCCTAGAATAGCATTAGCTTTTTTGCTGCTGCACCACATTGTTGACTCATGTATAAGCTTGTGGTCCTGCATCTTTTATCTGTGCAGCTATTTCTTTGTTCTTCCTGTCCAAGTGTAGAACGTTACATTTGTCATTTTGTTAGTTTAGCCACAGTTCTTTGTTAAGGTCATCTTGAATCCCTATTCCGTCTTCTGCAGCATTAGTTACCCCTCCCAGGTTGCTGTCATCTGCAAATTAGATAAGCATGCCCCTCAATACCTTCATCCAAGTCATTTTTAAAGAAATTGAACAACAATAGGCCTAGGTTAAAACCCTGTGACACCCCACTTGTCACTTTTTTCCAGGGTGACAAGGACTCATTAATAAGCACTAACCAGCTACAAATCTACCTAACACTCACCTGGTCCAGCCCACATTTTACCAGCTTCTCCTCCAGAATATCATGGGGGACTCTGTCAAAAGCCTTAGTGCAATCAAAATACATTACATCCACAGCATAATAACAATATTGTATTATGTTCTTCATCTCATAATAATGTTTCTCCGCTTCTTTGAAGATATGTAATTGGATACTAGTGTATTATCCACCTAAATTGGTTGGAGCCCACCCACACCCAAAATGTATTTTGGACAATTATGGCCACCACTGCCTAGATGTTGTCTAGTCAGACACTGCCACTTCTTTGCATTACTACCTGACAACATTTGGAACAATTTGATTCCTTGGGGGTGTGAAAAAAAGACTGAGTCCAAAGTGCTTGTTACGTGTCCTGAACCCTAGAGATAGTGCAGAGAGTAAATCAATAAATATGTAAATGCACATAACAGGACAGGGGCCAAATAATATTCCTACAGAATCGGTTGGTGTCTTAACACCAAAATCTGAGCTAGTGTGCGAGCTTAGGCCTAAATTAACAAAAAGGTAGAGAAATGCATTTCAGATTCCTGGGAACCAGCAGCAAATGTACGGGCACTTATCCAACCAAGAAGCATGAATGTTGTTGCCAAACCTGCTCAGCTCTTTAGATTCAGTGTGTGGTCTCCAGAATGCACTAGTAACATGGTTTAACTTATCATCAGATTTAGGCTTCTATGGACAGTTTGAAGTTACAACTAAGACTGCACCAAAAAGCAACTGTACTTCCATCTGTAATACTTTATCATGCACAGCTCCTGTATGCATCATCCTAAATAGGCGTTGGTATCTGATAACTTATCCTAGGATGATCTATTAGAAAAGGGTTGTGAAGTACAGTACAATGGGTTTTCATTCTTTTGGGAGGAATGACTCTTCATTCCCACAGAAGGTCAAGTTCCTAAAAATAAAACATGTCCAAATCCCTCCTGCAGAGATTCTGTAACACTAAAAAATCTATTTCCTTCCATGCAGTGTTTCTGCTAGAGAAAGAATTTTACACACCGCATTTCAACATTAGCTGCTTTTTTTAAAAAATGGATCTGACACACAAAAGGTTTTTTGAAAGAAAGATTGGGGGCTTATATATACGGCTTTAAATGACACTAACATGCTAGGAAGCCCATTGCATAATAAAATAAGTTCAGTTTGACATATGGCCAAAGTGAAGCATTGCGCTGCATAGCGAATGATAAGTTTTTAAGATTCCAAAAATTCCAAAATCGTGTATTGGAGAAACACTGTTATTGTCATGAGAGAGTAATTTTAGAAGTAAGATACTGAAATAATCAACAGCTCAAGTGGGCCTAAAGTTCCCAAGCACGCAGCAAGCCCTGCTGTCTAGCCTGCTAGTGGGGTGAAGAGTTATCTTGCAAACTTGCAATATGAGACTCATTCCTTGAATGAGCCTGTCCCATAAATATAATCTCACAAGTCATGAATTTCTATTCATCTAGTTTGCACGTTAATGCGCCACCCAAGACAGAATGTAAAAGGCCCTGTTAATTGGAAGATTGGGCTACTGATGGGTATCACTCATCCAACAACTAGGAACCAGTGGGAGAGGAAATAATGGTATCCCATATATATAAGCCATTTGTAGCCTAAGTGAAGGAAAAAATCGAATTTGTATAATCCTTCCTTGCATTGCTGCCTGGAGGTGATTCTTATTCACCACATGGGACTGGAGGAGTATCTATCTACAACCCTGGACTGAAGGTAGAATGCTTTCAAGGTCACTTAGCTATCAAAGCTCTTCTAGGGAGACTATTCCAGAGATATTCAGCTCCAGTAGTTAAGAAAAAAATCCCAATTCCCAGCCCTAATTTGTTAAAGACCAACCAATAGCCATTGGTTTGTATGCCCACAATTGCTTTTTAGCCTAATTAAGTTTGTTCTCTCTTACTTGTGTTGCTCCCACCGATGCATTTGAAGAGCTGAATCGCATCCTATCCTATCCCACCCCATTGCCCTTTTTGTTTGTCTTAAGCCGGTGGTTCTTCAGCAGCTATTCAATACTGACCAAGTTTCGGCAATTAAAACCCATGCACATTCTCACCTTTCTATGTCGAGGCCGCAGCAGAGTCATTGCTTAAACCCATTACAAACATTTCAATTAAATCTTGAAAAATTGCTTTCCTAGGGCACTTAATTAACAACTCACCTCTTCCCACCTAGATGTCAAGTAATTTCAATTTAATTAATTTCCCCCCAACAATTGGGGTGGGGGTGTATTTAAGGGAGGAAATACCTTTCTGCCTAAAATTTCAATATGAAATAAGTCATTTGTTGTTGTTTTCACAACAAACCTAACTAAACTTTAGTCCAAAGGAAACATTGGCCCAAAAGGACATGATTACACAAGTAAGCTTAGGCCTAGTCGATACAAACTGTAGATCGCATGATAAAACAATTCCTGGAATCTATCACTTCAAACTGTAAGTGACAGATCTGCATGACTGAATGCTCCCCTCAATATAAAGTTCTCAAGGACATAAAAAATGAGACACTGTGAATAGCTATAGCATAGCAGTCTAAAGTAGTGTACTTGTCAAAAACAGATATATTCTATATACGTTGCAACATAAAACGTATAATTCCCTTCAAGACTTTTAAAAATCTGACTCTAAGAGCCACTTCAGATAAGGAAAAATAACAAGGCAGATGTTTTTTTCTTGATGGAATGGGAACAGCATGTGAATTTGATGAATGCATTAAATACCAAAAGTGTGGTTAATCTCCTCCAACAGCAGGTGGAGCTGTACCCTATCCATGTTGTTTAGTTAAAGCAGGCATCCCCAAACTTCGGCCTTCCAGATGTTTTGGACTACAATTCCCATCATCCCTGACCACTGGTCCTGTTAGCTAGGGATCATGGGAGTTGTAGGCCAAAACATCTGGAGGGCCGCAGTTTGGGGATGCCTGAGTTAAAGATTGCTTGTTCCACTTTTTTTTTGTCTGATCCAAGCAAATCCTTGCCTAACTTCCTGTTTTTCTCTCACTAATCATGCTGTACTATGTTGCTTGCAGTCTGTTTCAGTAGTAAATGATTTCTAGTTCCAGTGTTTGGGGAGCTGTTTGGTTTTCTTAGTAATACTAGTGTTCTGATAACACCTTTTCCCATCGTTTGGGGTCTTCAACAAGAGAGAAGAGGTGTGTCATGTTAGAAGAACACCTCTATCTGCCCACAGATAAACGTGACTTTAAATCCACCAAACAGTGTAGTTGGTGCCAGGTTGCTCAGCGGAGTAAGATGGTCTGAGCACATACCAATCTTGGCCCAACTGCACTGGCAACCAATTAGA
Source organism: Zootoca vivipara (assembly GCF_963506605.1). Lineage (NCBI taxonomy): Eukaryota > Metazoa > Chordata > Lepidosauria > Squamata > Lacertidae > Zootoca > Zootoca vivipara. The sequence goes on along the minus strand of NC_083282.1, from coordinate 17,190,935 downwards.
TCTGGGTCCAAAACAGAATGCTGGTTTTGACCTATAAAGCTTGATATAGGTCAGAACCCCAATCCATCAAGCATATGATACTGACCCAGACCTTGTGACTGTTGACTGAGGCCCTTCTTTGGCCCCTCCTGAGGAGGTCAAGAGAGTGGCAACACAAAATGGGCCTTTTTCAGTGGTGGCTCCCCATTTGTAGAACACTCCCCCGGTAGGCCTGCCTCGTGCCATTATTACATAGCTTTAAGCACCAGGCAAAAACGCTTTCTTTTTTGCCATGCCTTTGGCTCTGTGACCTCATTGAGTGGGATGTTTAAATCCTGCCTTTTAAAAATAAAATTGCCTGTCTTTGTTTATTTTATGCTTGTTAATAAATATAAATCAGGCTTAAAAAATATACAAGGCAATTCAAAAGAAAAATCCATAAAAGCATAGTTAAAAACCAAGATAAAGACCAATAGAACATTTAAAACAAACAGAACTAAATCATCTGACTGCATAGGCTCACAGAAATATAAAAGTTTTTCAGCACTGCCTTATATTGCTTTAGTGTCACAATATCTGTGCTCTGGAATTCCCTATTTGTGACACTAAAGCAATGACTCCTTGTAAATGAGGAACGAACACTGTGCGGCATTGGAAAATTCAAGTTCTACATACTGAAGTGATCAAATGGGCTTGTATGGTACTTTTATGCCAAAGGACACAAGGACCTAGCAAGCATATTGCTCAGGGCTTGAAAGCTGAAAGGGGAGAAGTCCCCAACTTTTAGGGAACAGGAGTGAAAAAGGAGGGGGTGAATTCGCTCAGAAAAGCCACAGTTTATTTATAAGGCTAGCCAAAATGCAAAGCGGTTTTGTTCAGAATTTAAAACTGTTGTGACGTGGGGTTTGTGATTTCAGCTCTCTTGACAAAACATGCTGGAGACAGTTCTCTAGTAACAGCTCTTTATTAAAGTGAACAAGACTGAAGACTGAGGAGAGGAAAGCTACATTTATAGGGACAGGGGACTAGCTAGGAAGGGATACATTTTGGAGGGAACAATATCACGCAATCACAGTGCTGCCTTTTGGAGGAAACCAATAAGACAGAGGATCCAAATACAGCAGCTTAAATGAACCAATAGTAGCTGTACCCTCTGGGACCAAAAGGCAGTTACTTTATCCTAATGCAAATACAGACAATAATAATACAGATATAAAATCCTTTGACTCAATACACAACACCCCTCCCCCCCTAGTGAGCACAGCAGACGTAATCCCTCAGGTACTGTGGGGTCCTACAACGTCTACCTGATCTCCTGACAACAGGTGTTGCAGGTTCTGGATTGGGTGTTACCTGTGGTGGAGGGGCTGCTATAGGGGTTTCATCAGGAACAGAGGGAGTCCCAGACATCTCAGGGTCCCCGACCTGTACCTCGTCATCATGAGGACTAGCAGACCCTGGTTCATTTGCTGAAGCCCCTGGTGACTGCACCTCTGGACCATTTTCACTCTGGTCTCGCAGCTGTGCGTCATTAGCCAGGGATGAATTATCTGACTCCTCCCTGCTGAGCGCCCGGCGCCTCAGCTGATCTATATGTCTCTTCCAAACTTGCCCATTTTCCAAGGTCACATAATAGGACACAGGTCCACTAGCCCGGGTGATCACACCAGCCACCCACCGCGGACCTCGTGAATAGTTCCTCACCCAGACCAGATCTTCAGGGGCGAGATACCTTGTTGTGTCAGTCTCAGCCTGGGGGGTTGCTCTTGAATTACGGTTTGGCATTTTATCTGGGTGGACATAATCCAGCACCGTTACCAGTCTTCTACCTAAGAGCAGCTCGGCTGGCGACTTGCCCGTCGCAGTACACGGCGTCGCATGCTGCAAAAATAACATTCGCGCAATGCGAGCCGACCAGTTACCCTCCATTAAGCGCGCAATGGATTCTTTGGCTGTTCTTACCATGCGCTCAGCCTGCCCATTGGAGGATGGGTGAAAGGGCGCGGATGTGACCCCTCTTATGAAGTTATCAGCCAAGAATGCCCTGAATTCTTGGGATACAAAAGCTGCCCCATTATCTGATACAATGGTCTCAGGTAACCCGTGGGTAGCAAACAGCTGCCTCAACACCTTGATTACGGCAGCTGATGCCATGCTAGGGACCATCGCCACTTCTAACCATTTGGAATATGCATCAACGATAACCAAAAAGACCTTCCCTTGGAATGGCCCCGCAAAATCTATGTGCAGCCAGCTCCAGGGAGTCCTGGACTGCTCCCACCAGTGGACTGGTGCTCTGGCCACTTCTGGCCGCACCTCTTGGCATGCCTTGCATGTTCGTACCCATTGTTCTATGTTCTGGTCCATTCCAGGCCACCACACATAACATCGGGCTAGCGACTTCATCCTGACCATTCCCGGGTGTCCCATGTGAAGCGTCTCAAGAACCCTGTTTCTCAGTGGTGCTGGGATGATCACCCTATCTCCCCATAGGAGACAACCCTTATGCATGGACAATTCGTGCTGCCTTGTCGCATAAGGCCTGAATTTTTCTTCATGCGGACCACCTGGCCACCCCCTCCCCACCCAAGTGAGCACACGGGAGAGAACAGCATCTTTCCTCGTTTTCTCAGCTATATCCGTAGCTGTTACAGGAGCCCCCGGAAGTGTTTCTAGCATCATAATGTGCTCCGCCGGAGCAGGATCCTCATTGCTCCCGCCAGGAAGGGGCAAGCGACTCAGCGCATCAGCATGGCACAATTGTTTCCCCAGCACATGGGTCAAGGTGTACTGGAACCCATTCAGGAATATTGACCAACGCAACATTCTGGGGGAGAGAATTTGTGGCGTTTGTTTGTTTGGGTTGAACAACCCTAACAGTGGTTTGTGGTCCGTTTCAATGGAGAATTGGCGACCGTACAAATAATCATAGAACCTTTTGATTCCGGACACAATAGCCAGTGCCTCTTTATCAATTTGAGCATAGTTGCGCTCCGTGGGCGACAACGTACGGGAATAGAAAGAGATGGGCTTTTCCGACCCATCCGGTTCCCTATGACTCAGCACAGCCCCCAGACCGTATTGAGAGGCATCACATGCCAGGACCAGCGGCTTTGACTCATCATAATGAGCAAGGACGCTCCTGCTACTCAGCATTCCTCGCAAGGAGTCAAAAGCCTTCTGCTGCTCCCGCCCCCATCGCCACACATTCTTTTTCTGCAATAGTCTATGTAATGGTTCAGCTACCGAAGCTTTCTGGGGTAAGAACGAATGATAAAAGTTAATAAGTCCCAGGAATGACTGCAACTCCGTCTTGTTCTGTGGTCGTGGTGCCTCGATGATGGCCTTAATCTTAGCATCTGTGGGGTGGATGCCTGATGCATCAATTTTAAACCCCAAGAAATCCACCGTTGGCACCCCAAAACTGCATTTTTCCTTTTTCAGTTGCAACCCCACCTCCTTGAACTTGAGCAACACTGCACGGACACGCGCAACCAGTTCCTGTGGGTCTTTTCCAGCAATCAAAACGTCATCAAAAAATGGCAAGACCCCCGGCAGACCTCTTAACAGGCGTTCCATGAGCCCTTGAAAAATCCCTGGGGCCACACAAACGCCGAACTGTAATCTGTTAACTCTGAACGCCCCTTTATGTGTGACAATAGTCTGTGCTTCCGCTGATTGTGGGGTTACTGGCAGCTGTTGGTAAGCTTGTGCCAGGTCAATTTTGGCGAACACCTTGCCCCCAGCCAGTTTAGCCAACAGATGTGATACAACTGGAATGGGGTATGAGTTTCCCCTGAGTGCCTTATTGATAGTACATTTGTAATCTGCACATATCCTGACTTCCCCATTTGCTTTAAGGGGCGTGACGATTGGAGTCTCCCACTTAGCAGAGTCCACGGGTGAGAGAACTCCCTGCTTGACCAATTTATCCAGCTCTGCCTCGATCTTGGGTTGCAGTGCAAATGGCACTCGCCTTGGTTTGAGTCGGATTGGAGCCACCCCGGGGTCCAACTCGAAGTCAACTGGGGGCCCTTTATAACAACCCAGTTTTCCATTAAAGAGACCAGCAAATTCCTTGCATAATACCTCGCTCATCTCAGGGCAGGTTTGGATTGAATTAAGCCCTGAGATACTCAGTCCCAGGGCAGGGAACCAGTCAGTGCCCAGGAGACTGGGGCGACTGCCCTTCGCAATCACCAGTTTGAGTACAGCCTGTTTGTCCCGGAACTGTACTCTCACGGCACACATTCCCATAACATGGATGCGGCCTGCTGAGTACGACTGCAAGGTTGCCGGAAAGGGCTCCAGAGGGGGCAACTTACCCCTGGGGAAGAATGTCTTCGCGGTCTGGTCTGACACGATGGTGAATGCAGATCCGGAGTCCACCTCCATGTCGCACTGCTGACCCTCAATCTTCACCTTGACGTGTGCCTTGCCTTGCGCTGGAAACTGCACGGCCCTCCCATTGATCTCCGTTACGTAGTGGCAGTCCTTTAGAAAACGAGTTGCTGTGGGCGGTCTGCGATGCTCCAGTCTAGGTGCTCCTGTCGCTCCCGACGCCGCCGATCTACAGACCCTGGCGATGTGACCCGTCTTTCCGCACGTCCGGCAGATGGCATCCCTGAAACGACAACTCTTCCTTTCATGGTTTCCGCCACAACCTGGGCAACTGCCTCGGCGATCTCTGTGCACTGTGCAGGCCTGACGCACCGACTCAACCCCACGGACTGGGCTCTGGCTTGGAGTAGCCTCTAGCTCGTCCATGGCATGCGCAACTTCTATCTGTGGCTTAGTGGCCTTGCGACTGGCATCAAGCTCCTCTCTTTCATAATTCTCCGTGGCGGTGGCCTCCTTCAAGGCTGAAGCAAGGGTAACCTCTTCTTTAGCCACGATGCGTCTTCTGGCTTTCTTGCTGCTCAGACCACCAATAAACCGATCCAGGAGAGTCTCTTCCAGATTTTGGAAGCCGCAGTGCTGAGCGAGCTTCCGGAGTTCAGCCAGAAATGCGGATACAGACTCCCCAGCATGCTGCTGCCTCTTATGGAACTCCATCCGCCGGGCCATCTTGGTCTCAGTAGGCGCCAAGTGGCTTGTTAGTCAGGCAAGAATATCTTGGAGAGATGTCTCACTCAGCTTCGCTGGAGCAAGTAATGCCTTGGCTAGCTTGAAGGTCTCGGGCCCACAGTAGCTCAGGAATGTGGCCCTTCTTTTGCTGCCATCGGTGATCCCTTGAGCCACTGCGAAGAACTCGAAGCGTTCGACGTAGTCTCCCAGGTGTGGGGCTCTGATGGCTGGAAGGGCTCCAATACCCTTGGACTCTCCATTGTCCTAGCGGGCAGGGTCGTCTTCTCAGCTGGCCAGTGAGTCTTGTTCTCAGCTGCAATCCGGACTCTGAGGCAGGGTTGTGTTTAACCGCTCCTCAGCATTCCGGATCCCACCTTCGTCGCCAGTTGTTGTGACGTGGGGTTTGTGATTTCAGCTCTCTTGACAAAACATGCTGGAGACAGTTCTCTAGTAACAGCTCTTTATTAAAGTGAACAAGACTGAAGACTGAGGAGAGGAAAGCTACATTTATAGGGACAGGGGACTAGCTAGGAAGGGATACATTTTGGAGGGAACAATATCACGCAATCACAGTGCTGCCTTTTGGAGGAAACCAATAAGACAGAGGATCCAAATACAGCAGCTTAAATGAACCAATAGTAGTTGTACCCTCTGGGACCAAAAGGCAGTTACTTTATCCTAATGCAAATACAGACAATAATAATACAGATATAAAATCCTTTGACTCAATACACAACAAAAACAATGCAATTCTATATACACTTACTAAGAAATAGGTTCCACTGAATTCATAGACAAATACTTAATGTTGTTCTATATGTGTGCATTAGAGACGCAGGTGGTGCTGTGGGTTAAACCACAGAGCCCAGGGCTTGCCGATCAGAAGGTCGGCGGTTCGAATCCCTGCGACAGGGTGACCTCCCGTTGCTTGGTCCCAGCTCCTGCCAACCTAGCAGTTCGAAAGCACGTCAAAGTGCAAGTAGATAAATAGGTACTGCTCCAAGCGGAAAGGTAAACGACGTTTCCGTGCGCTGCTGGCCACATGACCTGGAAGCTGTACGCCAGCTCCCTCGGCCAATAATGCAAGATGAGCGCCGCAACCCCAGAGTTGGTCACGACTGGATTAATGGTCAGGGGTCCCTTTACCTTTATATGTGTGCATTGTGCTAGTTTCCAATTATTATAATAACAAATGGCAAATTGAAATATTATCCAGTCTCCAGGTTCCACTGAATTCAATGGGGCTCAACCCTGGATAAGTGGGTGACTGGTTACTAGTTATTTCCTGTGAGGGAGAGTTCATTTCCAAAACTCAGCAACATCAAACTCAGCCTAGACAAGAACCACCAGACCAAGAAACAGAACGAACTATAAATCTGACAGGGAACGTGTGTGGTCAAAGAGAAAAGATTGCTGGGCAGGCAATGTCAGATAGAAAATAGGAAGAGAGACCCCTTGAACCTGCTAATTTACCTATTCTCTAGGTCTCTTTTTTGCTAATTAAACCTTCCAGAAGCAACCCTCATTTGTAAGGGCAATGTACTTGAACAGCAAAAATGTACACTGGAGGTTCTTAAACACAATGGAAACTGAGTGCCATTTATGCATTCCCAGACAAAGGGGAAATTTACATTCCAGCCCATTTCTGCAGATGCCACCCACCATGCACCAACAAAACCACAGGAGACTGGATAATATTTCAATTTGTCATTTGTTATTATAATAATTGGAAACTAAAACAATACACACATATAGAAGAACGTAAGTATTTGTCTATGGGTAATATTGATAAACCAACGGAAGACATACAATGCAAGAAGGGATATTTCCACAACATCTCTCAACATTTCCACAAAATGTTTCCCTTCTGGAGAAATTCTCTTCATTATGTTTAGGACTTCCTAGCTGTAGCTCAGAAATAATCTTTGAAGAACAGCATTTACTGAATTAATCGATCAATCAAGTCTCCATATGTTAATACTCATACATCCCAGATTTGTCACATCAAAGGATTTCTAGCAGAAAGGCATGTTGCCTAATTAAATTAACTGTATCACAAATAAACTGTGCTTTTGATCAAGAGAATGCAATTTACTTCTAAGACTTTGCAAGAAAATTTGCTTATTTGATCATAGGGTGGCTGCCCTTTTAGAGATTAAAGGATTTAATCTTGCTAGCTTTCTGGGTATGTAGTGCATTGTTTCAATCAAGCTAATGACCATGCTTTAGCCTCTTTCTTCCTATGGAAGAACAATTCAGGTTCACAATGATTTATTCATGTAACAATCTATGGACTGTAATAACCAAGATATATGAAGGCACCATTTTTCATTCATACCAATCCACTGCTGGATAAAGACCTTATCAAACTGCATCCAACTTTCTCCTGACAGGTTGTTGAATAACTGGTTCTTAACCCCACATTAGGGCTTTGCATTTTATCCTGCAGTCTGCCCAGCTTTGCAGTTAAATTCAGCTGTAGAACAACCACGTGCTATGCTATGCCTATTACAGCACGACATAACTCAAGATTTGGTTCTATGCTGAACTAAAATGCTGATCAATAAAAGCCCTAGTTTACCTTTATCTCTGCACATGTTTGGAAATCTGAAGGACTAAACTGTGACATCAAGAGGGAGGCATACCCAGCTCCATTTGGACTTTAAATAGAGAAGCCTTATTTTAGCATTTTGCTTCATGGTCTGACACACAGTACCTAATCAAAAGCAGAGTCAAGAAGCTGAAAGTTTAAGGAGAAAACAGTAGGGAGAAAATGCTTAACCTTTTCATATTTACTTATTTCCCCACTAAAACTGTACCTACAACCTGCAAGCTGCTGCTTCACCCACAGGTGCATGTCATATCCATCCCAGACTTCAGAAAAGGTAGGTGTAAGCACTGATTTAGCTGAACTTTTTCCAGTGCAAAAGGCTCTCTACATAGGACTGCCTTTACAAACTTGAACTGTCTACAAACTTGAGCAGGTGCAACCTTCAGCCACCAGAATGCTTGTTTGACATCTGATGAGAGATGAACAAATGGGAAAGTACTAATACTAGCCTTTTTAAAGCCTTGAATGTTTCAACTCAGGTTTTTTTAAAAGACCACCTATGTCCATATGAACCTGATTGACTCCAAAGTATTTGGGCTCACCTCTGAGGTCAGGTTGGCAGCTACCAGAGACAGGTCTTTTAAGTAGTAACTCTACAATAATGGAATCACCTCAGCCAAAAACACTCATTGGCCACCTATCAACAGCTAAGCATCATGACATACCAATATATCACAATGTCTGAAATAAGGATGGAGCTATGTAGAGGCGTAGGCTGGCTTCATGGTTTTTCCCACAATATGGACTGATATATCAATATATTGCCCAGCCCTAATGTTCATCTTTAGCTCACACTGATCCTGTTCCCAGCCACTATGAAAATGGGCCAATATTATAATGCTTGGCATGAATCCAAATCAGTACAACATAGTACTGTATTTGGTGAAATGTATTTTACATGGGTAGCCATTACATTAAAGCTGTGCTGCTCTATTTTGAGTCATCTGCAGTTGACAGTCTTCAAGGGCAGCCCCCTTTAAAGCCCATGGTTGTAGTCCTAGTAAGAGGCTGCCAAGGCATGCAGAAGGAGAAATGTAATGCATCTGATAGCAATGTTGGGTAAGGTATTGCTACAGTATTTTCTTCTGTGTATCTTGGAAGGAGGCATCATCATATGAAAACAGAAAAAATGTTTGGTTTTTAATGGCCTGGAAGAGAGTTTGAATAATGAAGTGGAAAATTCTGCTGATGAAAAAAAAATTCAGAGAGGATTAAGGAGGGTTGTGAGAAAGAGCTGGAAGACCCTAAAGAAATGAATGAGCTAGTCATCATTATGACAGGTGAAATTTAACCTAAGTGAGAGCTTAAGATGCTGCACAGTAGATTGAAATAGAAAGCTTCTGAGGTAAACTACATGCTGAGTTTACACTCTGATAAGTCCCAAGTCAAGCGTCCGCAGGCTCTCAAGCAAAGCTATCCGGATGTAATTGTGAACAGCTCAGTGAAACCATCTGTTCACTGCACAGCAGAGCGAGAGTGCATGCATGTGTGGTCCGTGTGTGGGAATAACACAGTGCAGAAAATATACTGCCGGTAAATCAATATTTTACATCCTTGACTTGCATACTAACCTATACTGCTTCCTGATCCCCTCAGCAATGATTTAAAAAAATTTTTTAGGAAAAAACCCTGATGTTGGTAAAGTTCATAATTATTACAAATTTGTCCAGCTCCCAATGCTCATCTGTATTACAAAGTTATCATTTCCCCCAAACCTTATTTAATGCCAGCCCCTTACCTATGATAAACGTTACAGTGCCTGCCAGCCTTTTACATCGTCAATTCTTCTTTGTTTGGGTCTTTTGAATATTGCCCCTGTGTAGAGTGGGTTGTGCTGAGCACTCCTACAGAATGTTTTTCTCTGATTTATTTTCACCCAATTGAATTTACTTCCAGTATCAAAGCCTGAAGTGAGTAGAGTTACCTCAGGGAAAGGACAGCTCACACAAACACACCCGCTGTGATTTAAAATCGCACAATTACAGATTTAAAACCGCACAAAAAATGTTTTCCTGCTTGTCTGTAATGGTTTTCATGCCATTGTTCAGTTTCAGGAAAATTCAGGGCTGGTACAACTTGTAGGCCAGCTTTCATTATAGGCACTCATAGGTGGCGCCTGAGGTACCAGAATTCAAGACAGCCTGGAAATGCCTCAAGATGGTCACAGCCCCACAATTCTACAATCTTTTCAGTTATAGGTCTTTGTTTTGATCCACTGACTGAAGGTTCAGGGGAAGGACTGAACCTTGAAATGGGAACACAGTCCTCTGAATGACAACAGAATAACTAAACCCACTGCTCTAAGTCAGCGGTATAACTTAGGAAAGAAAATAAGTCAATGTCAACAGCTCTCAGGAGACCTACATTTCCAATAGTTCTCCACACTTTTGCACCCCAGTTCACCACTCATCAGCATGCTAGTGAGTGAATGAGAAAGGGAAACAAGGGACAAGCCTTTCTCCATTCTCCACATGCCCCCTGCCTCTACTCCAGTCACTGAGCCTTGCCAAGGAAGGGAAAGAGAAGGGTGTTTTGGGTGTGGGGGTTGGTGTCAAGGCATTTTGGAGATTTGGGTATGGTCATTTTTCTGGGCCTCAGATTGGCTTGGGGAAATGATCCAAGTTCTAGTTTGAGTTCCTTTTTCTTTTTATTTAAAGAACACAGATAATTAAAAATATATATATCCTTAAACATAGAAACACAAACAAGAAACAGCAAGTGGTTCGTGCTTTCTGTCCCCACATAGATTACATCGTCTGAATAAACTTACATGGTCGGTCCCCCCCGAGAGTCTGAATGCTCTTTTTTTAAGTTTTGAATCCGAAACAAACAAAGCAGAATAACAGTGTGTATCCCAAATATCCCTCATTTGGAGACAGCCTGTCAAATGTGAGAGAGTCCTTTTTGCTTCCTAAATGATCGGAGGAGAAGGCAACGTGCAACAGTAACAGATCTTTTAACAAATCCATAAGGGAATATGGAAGAGCTTTAGTTGCATGGGAATGTATGTGAGATATCCCTCACTTGAGCATTCTGAACATTAGTGATTGCCAAATTTTGAAATATAGGCATCACATGTTTCGATATACAAAGATGAAAAGTGCCAATGCAGCCTAGAAAGCAACGCTGTAGATTGCTTTGGACCTGTGCTCTTTAGATTGCAGGCTGTCCGTCATGAAGAAGAGTGTTCAGCCAGGTTTGGTGTGGACAGGGCCCCCAAGAGGAATGCATTGGCTGGGAAACCGCTAATTTAATTTTCAATCCAGAGTAAGCCAAAAGTGGAACCCACAGAGAAGTCAAGAGCATTAAGCTATAGTGAGCCTCCAAATCCCTTGGTTCTATTCAGTTATGATAATCAACAACAACAAATCACCTTTACTAAAGGAGGGTTATGAGTAGTGCTGCTTGTTGGCTGACGCCCAACACTTTTATAAGCCTGTGAGGTTTTAATAGCTGACAGCATACGTGCAGGAAAGCAGACAACTGGAAGGCATTAAAAACACTAATGTCTTCATCAAAACAGCAGCAGAAGCTAAGTAAATCACTCACAGCGTCAATTGTTGGTTCACTTAAAATGTATGCAATGTGCTTGCTGGGTCATTTGAGCTGCATGATGTATTAAAGCTCCTGGTGGAAATAATCAAGTTCTTGCTATCTCCGTTTAGGAACACATGATAAAGTGCTAGCTTTTGGAAAAAGAAACTATTACCCAAGCAGAAGCAACACTTCCTTATATTGTCATCATCAGAAGCATAGTTGGTGTCAAATAGTAACTTAAAGGTTGAGCTACACACGAGGAGTCCCTGGCGTGAATTGATTTGGTGCTACTCTTTCTCGGCTGCCCATCTATATAATATGGGGGTACAAATACTAAAACTACCTCACAAACTGAACTGCCTAACAATCATATAACAAGGCAGTGAATAAAAACAAAACAAAAAACCTGCAACAACATATGAAACCCAAACTAAGCCCCTGGGTCCCAAATCCTTTAGCATACAACCCAAATGCATGCTGAAATAACCCCACGTCTTCACTGCTTGTCAAGTACATGGCGCTAATCTGAAACATGGGTTTCAGACTAGAGTTGGGGAGAACCAGGTTGGAATCTCCACTCAGTTGTGAAGCTTAGATCATTCATTCTCTCTTAGCCTTACCAACCTCACAGGGCTGTGAAGAGGATGAAGTGCATACTACTTTGACATTGCTGGAGGAATGGATGGATAAAAATGTAATAAATATCAGGCCAGACATAGCTGGATGCTCTGTAGTATACATACCATGACTGAAAAGGCCCTTATTCCTGTGCTCACCTGTTGCACCTTAAATAGTGGAAGGACACAGAGCAGTGTCTCTGATGTTGATCTGAGGGCACAGGGAAGGTCTGTATGGGAAGTATGTTTCCTTCCAAACAAACCAGAAATGGAAGCCATGGCTGGTACTTGGCCTATCACAAAGCCATTATGTGGTTTGTTTCCTCCCTTGTGTGCCAACAACAGGAGCAGAGTGAGGTGAAAAGCAGAGGCTTTTGAGCAGCGAACACCAGCATGCTGCGCATCACACGAAATCCAGGTTTGCTGATAACTATGATTTAATGACAATTGAACCAGGAGGTGTAAATCTTCTGTACGGAAGTCAAATGGAAATCCTTGGGGAAAACACAGTGATGGAAATCCCTTGTTCCTAAGCTACAAAGCAGCTCCTCTCAAGACATTTTAACTTGTTTATTTATTGTTAGGAGTTTTATTTATTGTTAGAACTTTATTTGGAACTTCATGAAGTAAATCAGAAACCAAAGAAATGGCATAATAATTGATGGGGGTGGAGTGGGGGAGAGGCTGTTGGCAAACATAAGATACAAAACAGATATACTTCCAATATGCAGCACACACTTTTTAGGATTACAGGATTCTGTAATACATAAACTGTTGTTGTTGTTGTGTTAAAAAGCAGAGAATCAAATCTTTGAAGATAAATTTAATAAAACCAAGAAACCTGATCCAAATACCACATAATAAATTAGTTAGAAGCCACTAGGAAAAATGCCAACATCCCCATCTCCCTTAGTAATACATTTTAGTTTACCAAGGCAATGATAGCAAAATCAGCCACAATTATGTTAAATATTTATTGCTAAATCCATTAATATGTTCCCTAGATACTGGAGCACTAAGGCACAAGCTTTAGAGAGGAAAGCAGCCTACCAAAACATAGCTTAGAGCTCCCTCTTCCTTTCCTTGGAGGAATTGCACTTTTGGCAGCTTGGAGGCTTTCGAGGCAAGTATATTTGAAATGACTGCATGGTCATAAACACTGTCAAATCATTGGTGCATTATGAAATTAATTACATGTGCAATACTCACAGTGCCATTTCAAACTGCTCCAGCCACTTTTTCTTCAAATCTTTCGTTTTGCAGTAGAATTCTAGCCCATTTTGGCCTTGTATGTGGATGAGGTAGAAGCCGTAAGACCACTGTTTAAAGGACAAGGCAATGCTAAGGTTATCTATGAAGAATTCATGTGCAGCTGCTTCAGAACTTCTGAAGGCCAAACACTGCCTATTTCCAGTTCAATTACAACGATTAATAAATAATAATAATAATAATAATAATAATAATAATAATAATAATTTTATTTATACCCCGTCCTCTCCAGCCAAAGCCGGGCCCCAAGCGGCTAACACCAAATATAAAACAACTGATTAAAATACAACTCAACAACAAGACTACATACATCAAAATTAAATTAAAAATGCAGCCTCATATAAATGGGGGAGGGAATCAGGTTGGCTCCAGGCCAAATGCCAGGCGGAACAACTCTGTCTTACAGGCCCTGTAGAAAGAAATCAGGTCCCGCAGGGCCCTGGTCTCAGGGGACAGAGCATTCCACCAGGTCGGGGCCAGTGTTGAGAAGGCCCTGGTTCTAGTAGAGGCTAATCTGATTTCCTTCGGGCCCAGGACCTCTAAGGTATTACTGTTTATGGACCTTAAGGTCCTCAGCGGGGCATACCGGGAGAGACGGTCCCGTAAGTACAAGGGTCGTAGGCCATAATATATAACAGTAATAGCTAGAATTTACATAAAGCTTTAGTGTGTTTCCAAAGCTTCATACAACACAATTTATATGTGTCTACTCAGTCGTCATACACATTTTAGAGCCATTTTAGAGCCACCATGCAGAATAAGGGAATAACATTAATGACTCCAGGCGTTATGTTTTTGAGGGGGGGCCCTCCACCCACATAAAAAGGTCCTTATCAAAAGTGAACAAAACATTTATTTCTGATGAGGGTTTGTGGATAAATAAACATGGAAGGGAATGCTTTAAACCTCTTAAATACCGCAAAGCTCTGCAAATTTCAGCAAAACATCTTACGAATGAAGAAAAATCCTATACTTTTTACCTTTTTGTTCTCTTTGTCCGTGGTGGGGTTATTGGCTATTTTGTATTCCTGAAGATCAATTATTTCCTTCATTTCATAATTATCACCTCGCCGTTTGCATACAATTACAGCCAAGTCAAATAAGAATATATGCCTGTGAAGTAGAAAATAAAATATAATCAGATGTCATAAGTTGTCTTTTCCAATATTACCTGAATTCCAACAGCAATTGTTACACATTATATGTGCATTATATGTACAGCACATTGATAAATGTCACTGCATGGCAACTATTAAATGCCATTGTCATGCATTAAATCCCATGGTCATATGTAAGCTATCAGTTTCTGCAGGAAATCAAATGGCAAAAACCTTCTAATTTTGCTAAATATACTGATCCCAAATATTTCTATCCAATATCTAAGTCAAAAGCTGAATACTGAAAGAATATTACCGATTAAAATTCACAGAGGATAAATTTAGGGTTCAGTCGAAAAGTGTGGGGACCCTATTAACAAAGCATGATCTCACCACACTAAGAGGGCTTACATTTCATCAGTCTTTCAAGGTACACATGGATGGGGTAGATAGAACAAGTACAGCAACTACTTTAAAGAAGGCAACCCTCAGTAATATGTACAATATAACTATCCCTGACTTGAGAAGTGACTTGCTAAGAGAAGGCTGTTCTACAACTAGAACATTTTTTTGCCTAAGGAGCACTGCCCCGCCTGCAAAAAATAAAATAAAAAAATGGCACCTTTTGCTTGAAAAACAAAACCTGCAAAAATCAGGACAGTCCTAATATAGTTGAGCTTTATTCAAAATATGGAAGTAAATTAAACCTCTTGTTGCACAACAGTTTAACATACACAACAGTTCTTCTGTCATATTTCAAGAGCATTTATCTAGTATAAATTACACACCTTGTTTTGTTTTAAAAAAGAAAGCCTCATACTCTGCTCACCTATCCTGCCTTGCCCTTTTGTCCAGAGTTGTTATTCTTATTTCACCATCACCCTGTGGTCTTCCATACAGTAAAAGTGACTGGTTCTGAAAATGTAAGAATAGCATAAATTACTTAAGAGTTCACTGGCAGCATCTGTTTCTTCAAGAAACACCTTGGTGCTATGAACCTATCCAAGCTATATTTTTTAATTAAAAAAAATTATTGTCCCCAAAACTACTCCAGAGATTCTTTTTAGAACCACTTAAGATTGCAGAGGGGCAGAAATAAGAAAGTAACATTGCATTTTCCAGTTTCACCAAAGTTTTCCACCACCGTAATTTCCATAACCCTGCAAACATGGAAGAAGCTCACTTGGTCCCTTCTTACCTGATCAACCTACAGTGGTACCTCGGGTTACAGACGCTTCAGGTTACAGACTCCGCTAACCCAGAAATAGTACCTTTCCTTCAGGATGAGAACAGAAATCGCATGTCGGCGGCGTGGCAGCAGTGGGAGGCCCCATTAGCTAAAGTGGTACCTCAGGTTAAGAACAGTTTCAGGTTAAGAACAGACCTCCAGAACAAATTAAATTCTTAACCTGAGGTACCACTGTATATACTTTCGGGTCAACCATCAGACTCCTGCCTTGCCTTTATGGCTCTCAAGTGCTGATCTAGGTTATTTATGTCCCTCAGCTTCCATGTTCCTCTTCTTCCTGACAGCCTGCATGTCATCTCCCTCTTCCTTATTTACCTGATCACTGCTTTCCTGCATCTATGTTCCAGCCCCACTTGCAACATCCTGGCTCTGCCTCTGGGCCTGCCATTCATCCTGCCTCTCTCAGTTGGCCCCAGAACTCCACTCTGACTCCAATTCCAGTCCTGCCAGGATTTTCACTCTCAGCTCACTGTGTGCTCAAGCTCAGACTTTGCCTTTGTCCAAGCTCCTACTTTTAAGAATGAAGCAGCAGCAAGCTCACCCCAAAAAGGAACAGTAGAACAACATACAAAGTTTGAAGGGTAACACAGGACAGAGACATACCAAATTCTCAATTGATGACTGAAATTGTTTAATTTCACGGAGGGTTTCATTATCTCGCTTCACTTCATTTACATACTGTGCCAAGTCCTAAAACACAGAAGAGGGAATGATATCTGAGGTGCAACAGCCATGAGCTAAATTGTTACACTTAATTAGAAAAACTGACTACTACGAGACACTTCCCATGCTACAGTAGAAACAATTATGTATTAAAACATTAGCAGGTACAAACTGTATATAAATATAAATTGTGAGACACATAATCCACCCTGCAAAACATGTGGACAATACCACGTGTCACGTCAATCAAGCTTCCTTGACTAATTTTTCTGTAGTGAGGGAGGAGTGGGAGATGAGTAGCATGCTCACACTTCTTTGTGGGGCAGAGAGAACATTAAAGGTAAAGGGGCCCCTGACCATCAGGTCCAGTCGTGTCCGACTCTGGGGTTGCTGCGCTCATCTCACTCTATAGGCCGAGGGAGCCGCTGTTTGTCCGCAGACAGCTTCCGGGTCATGTGGCCAGCATGACAAAGCTGCTTCTGGCAAACCAGAGCAGCGCACGGAAACGCCGTTTACCTTCCCGCCGGAGCGGTCCCTATTTATCTACTTGCACTTTGATGTGCTTTCGAACTGCTAGGTGGGCAGGAGCTGGGACCAAGCAACGGGAGCTCACCCCGTTGCAGGGATTCGAACCGCCGACCTTCTGATCAGCAAGCCCTAGACTCTGTGGATTAACCCACAGCACCACCTGGGTCCTGAGAACATAGTAAACCTTTAAGTGTAAACCTCTTTCTACCACAGTGTGAGAACACACAGTATGCTTAAGATAGTAAAAAAAACCAAATAGGGCTCAGAACCAAGAGCTCTAGGAACAATTGAATCATATAGCAATAGCGCATATGCTCACTTCAAAAACTGAATATGAAAGCTTTTTTAAACATTTTCCTGCAGCAGCACAGTTAGAATGGGTCCAAGACTGATCTCCCTCCTTGAATTGACTCAACAGATAATAATATAAAGCTAGGGAATAAAACTAGAGTCAAACCAATTATGCGTGCCAGGCACGTAGATGATTTAGGTGGGGTCACAGCTCAACGACAGAGCATCTGCTTCATATCTAGACGATATGAGATTCAATCCCCAGCATCTGCAAGGAGGGCTGAGAGAGACTTCCTGCCTTAGACTCCGGAGAGGTGTTGCCGGTTAGTGTAGAGTACTATACTGAGCTAGAACCCATGGTCTGGCTCAGTGTGTACGGTAAGTCAGTTTCTTATATAGGTTTGTATTATACTTTGTGCTTTAAATGGGAGAAACAATGTGCAATCAAGCGGACTGAAGTTAACATGCATTTGACACACAACAACGCTATAGAGCCTTTTCCTTTCAAACATCAATATTAATTTGTTCTGATGAGCTTGGCTCTGAATTGGGAAAACTCTACACCTGCGTTTGGGTATTAGTGAACATACGAGCTGGTGTGCAGTAATGCAGAAACAACACATTGCAGGTAGATATATAATTAATTTCTCCCCAAAAAAGACTCTTACAATTTTACACCAGAGAGAGTTTACATAACCAATCTGTTAGTCACACTTACCTTCATTGCATCAAGCGCCTGTTTCAGATTGTTCTTCTCAGTTTGGTCACTAGTATGTTTTACCAACTCCTGTATTGAAGAATACACAGATATTTCTTGTGATAGCTATTGGCCATTCAACACAGTTTTTTTTAAAAAAAAATGCTGAACTTATCAGTTTTAAAAACAGAACCATTTTGCCTTAGGAAGAAAATGATGTGTTGATCTCATCATTATTTGTAGAAGCCCAGAATATGAGGTATATTATGTATATGCTATACCCCACATGCTTTTATTCAATACATGAAGTGAAGACACAGTTTTCACTATTAAAAAGCCTCTATCTGGAATGTTGCCCTCCACATAACAGTACCAAATCCAAGGATCTGAAAAACAGCCTTCTCAATAACTTTGAGATTAAATTTTCATGTTTTACCCTCAAAGTTTCAGAGGGCAAAATTGCAAAAGTCCTTGGGATTAATTTTCATTTCAGAACATGGGTTAAATTTCATAGAAATTCATCACAATTCCAAGCTAATTTTATCTATTCCAAGCTATAAAAAAAATCTTACACATTTATTTAGGCTGCAATCAGGCAGATTTACCAGAGAATATTAAATAAATGGGTTTCACTGCTGAGGGGGCTTCCAGATGGCCTATTTATTGAGCACTCATCCTGATTTGCTTGCAAGGAGATTACGGTATATGACAATGACTATTGAATGAGAATTCATTCTTATTTGTCTGTGGAGAGGCTAGGTGATCCTGTGTCAAGCAAGTGCTATTCCACACTTTCCAGTGTAATATCCTTGTTGCCAAAGGTCTGATCTTTGGGGGAAAGGTTGTTTTGTTGCCCAAGAGCTCCAAATCAGCTTTAATTGCGCAATGTGAATTCACCAGTATGTGACTGAACCCCACCCAAAAAAGGCAAAAGTCTGGAAGCACCGCGAGTAGACATATAGGTGATTGTACTGATATCCCCCTCCTCCTATACCCTGTGTGCTTTTGTGTAACTGATCTACACGTTCCCCATACTTATTTATAAACACTTCAAAATTTGTATGTAACTCCAAAAATCTCACAAGGCAAATTATTCCCTAACTCATCCTCAATAGCCAAGCCTTTTACATGTTCAGTTCCCTTTCTCCATTACTGGACTGCGTACTCAAGGATTTAATGGAAAACAGATTCCTTTCAAGAATCCTTTCAATCTTGAGCATCAAGGAAAAGGGCAGAAATTTAGGTGGGCCTTTCTGCCTAAAATTTCCTCTCTAGGTTTCAGCCTTAGTGGGAATGTTCAAGTAGCACTTGAAGTGTATAACAGCACCTATAACAGGAATTAGGGGGGGGGGGGGAGTAAATGTTTGAAAGGGGAATTAGACCAGTTTACTGAACTGGGCCCCCATTGCAATCAGTGACTAACTTGTATAATTGGTTTGAGACAATGCAGGACCCTTCTGCAATATACATTTAAAGGAGTATCATAGCACCTTAAGCAGTCATGGCTTCCGCAAAGAATCCTAGGGATTGTAGTTTTTTTAAGTGTGCTGAGAGTTGTTAGAAGGCTTCCAATCCCCTCTTAAGAACTACAATTCCCAGAGTTCTCTAGGAGGAAGGATTAACTGTTAAACCAGGCACCCCCAAACTTCGGCCCTCCAGATGTTTTGGACTACAATTCCCATCTTCCCCGACCACTGGTCCTGTTAGCTAGGGATCATGGGAGTTGTAGGCAAAACATCTGGAGGGCCGCAGTTTGGGGATGCCTGTGCTAAACCATGCTGGAAACTCAGTTCATTCAGATGCATTTCAGGAAGCATGATATGCACAATGGAAAAGAACACTGCAAAGGGGGGGCGGATTGCTTCTTGCACAGGTAGAAGTTCTTTTTAAAATGACGTTTTATAAGCATCAGCAAAGCTGACAGTCTAATGGAGTAATATATTTCCTTGCAACTGAACTAATGAGTCTCCCAGCACAGCTATCAAATGATATTTATAGGACTCTCTAGCATCATTATAGGACTAACTGCACCGAAGCCACAAGCTCCGTGGGTTATAATGGGAAGCATTCAAAATAACTATTGCTTTATTATAATTCAGTACAGCAAGGAAATAGGCTAGAAAGTGCTTGAGCCTTGTCCAGCTTCAACTTCAAAAAGCAGAGGCACGCACGAAAAGCATCACCCAGCATCAGCTTGGTAGCACTACCTGAATGCACCAGATTATTTTATTATTGTTTTGTTGTATTTTGACTGAAGTTACTGCGAAACCAGTCTTAAATTATTGTCCAACAGGCTTAGGGAATCTTTCTAAATAACGGCACTTTTCTGTGGTTTATTCTCAGTGCTTTACTGCAATTATCATGTGACTTGAAATCCCTAGGGCAAGCTGCCCATCCCTTGACAGGTGCATCATTAATACAACTCTCTGCATGAGTCAGGGCCATCATGCTGTTCTTGCCAATGAACGCCAGTGACATGGCTCATGGGTGGGGAAACTCACAAGGTGAAAACACTGACTAGCTCAGTGCAACAAGCTGCAGCCCTTGGCAAGCAAGTGATGAAGGGAGGGGGGGTTAAGATCACACCTGCACATGCAATCTCTCTCTTAAGACCATCATCACCACCACCACCACTATTGCATCTCTTTGTCTCACAAGCATGAAAAAGAGACAGAAACAGTGAATGATTGTGATCATATTAAGACAAAAACAGAGATTCTCTCCAAGGGAATGAAGCCATGCCGGGGGGTGAGGGGGGGGTTGCCCTGTACTAAATGATACAATGTGTAGCAGGTGAGGAGATTTTCATTTCCCCAGACGTTATCTTTGGATACGTTGTAGTGGTGTCATTACAAGCTGCTTGTTTTATTTTGATTTTATTCTGTGACTGGTGTTATTCTCTTTTAGAGAAAGACTTGACATCTTTCCGCAAGGCCTGCAAGATGGAGCTGTTCCACCAGGCCTTTGGCCAAGGCACAGCCTGACCCCCTTTTTCCTTCTGTAATCTTCATAGAACTCTAACCCAATGGCTGCCATTAATTTGATTGTGAATTGATTCTAGAATGTATTTTAATTGATTGTGAGATTTTATGTACAAAAAATTATTATTTTCTTGTTGCAATGAAAAAAACTGAATAAGGTAAGACAGGGGTCCCCAGACTTACCACCCCACAGCGGGCCAGAGGGTGGGTGAGCGCGCACACACACACTATTTCCAGCGCACTTCCAGGTCGCTGGAACAACGGAAATGGCTTGTGCGCATGGGTCTCCTCAGACCCGGAAGTGCACCAGAAATGACGCTTGCACACAAGCTATTTCCGGCGCTCTGGAAGTGGGCCGCCGCACCGCACTGCTAAGAGCGGGCGGTGGGGCAGGCCGGATAAATCGGTCCATCAGGGTATATCTGGCCCGTGGGCCGTAGTCTGGGAACCTCTGAGCTAAGGATACTGGAAGTGGGGAGAGAACTAGCACTAATCCTGAGAGACAACTACCAGTATGTTGCGTATCAAGGGAAGATGATACAACAACAACAACAACAACAACAACAACAACAACAACAACAACAACAACAACAACAACAACAAATGGCAAGTGCTCCACACCAATGAGGGTAAGCGTACAGCCACTAAAAAAGAAACAAAAAACAACAACAAAAGAAAGTAGACTACAGGTAAATTTGACAGGGTATTCTGAATGGCACTAGGTGTAGGACTTCTCACCTACCACTTTGTGCTTTGAATGGAAGACACAATCTGTGGCACTAACATGACCACAATTCTAAATGGAAAAGTTCCATAATTGCCGTGTTAGTTGGGGTTAGAAGAAAGCAACCTGAGCTAGTGGTTGAGTACTGATCAAAACAGTGTGAAGTTCATATAATTTAAAGGTGAAGTACCTGAAGCAGAAGGTGGTATTTCAGAACTCGCTGCATTGGAACCACAAGAAGATCCCGCAAAGTAAACTTCCCATTATTGGCTCTTTTGGAACATTCCTATTTAAAGAAGCAAAGGGCTCGATGTGACTTGGTATAATCAATACAGCAAAGTAACGTCTTTAATTTTCTGAAGCAGGCAGACCAGTTATCCAAACTGGTGGCAACAGGATGGTAGAGTTCTGAGGTTACAGAATGGACTGTATCACATAAGAGCATAAGGTCTGCAGGATCAAGCGAATGGGCCCATCTGGTCCAGTATCTTATTCTCACAGCAGCCAGTTGCTTATGGAATGCCAAAGGCAGGACCTGAGTGCAACAGCACTCTCTCACTTGTGATTCCTGGGAACTGGCATTCAGAGGCACACTGCCTCCAACAGTGGGGACAGAACATAGCCATGATGGCTAGCAGGTATTAATATCCTTATCCTCCATGAATGTGTCTCTTCAGACAAGAGGTGACAGGTTGTTTTTTCATACTGTCTTATATAACAATTTCCCCCATATAAAAATGCATGACAGCAAGAAGTGGGATTTGTTTAGTCGTGTCCGACTCTTCGTGACCCCATGGACCATAGCACGCCAGGCACTCCTGTCTTGCACAAGAAGTGGGATAGGTTACAAGATTTCTACCTCAAATGTGGAGGGGGTTTTTTCCTCCTATGGGGAAAAATTCAAACATGGCACCCCCCACGGGCAATTCACTCTACCACCTCAGGATCCTACCACAGGCCTAACTCCAATTTTGTAGAAATGAACTCATAAGACATAGATTGACATATAGGGTTGTCAGTCAATGAAATTAATGGACTAAATTATGTGCATTGACTTCAATAGGTCACTGTGGGTAGAACGTAGGTGAATACAATCCATACTCTCCATGCTACGATTCGAGATCGAGGTACAGTTTGTTTGTTTTTAAGAAGAGCAGTTTCAGTGATACCTCGAGTTTCAATTTAACATCTTCTTTGGTCTTGGAAATGTTATCCAAACAGGATATGGCTGTTTCTACTTGACTGCAGTACTGCCCATAAATAACTAATCTAGATCAAGAGGAAAGAGAACAAGCAATTAATCTTTTTATCAACTCCACCAGCTTCAATTTCCACACAAAACTTTGTCATCTCACAACCCAACCCTGTAAGGGGCTGCTGTTTTCCAGCTCCATCCCATCATTCTTGTTCTACCATAGACTGCCATCATTGCATACAGATTGGCCTCTTAGGAATGTGTGCAGTCCCTACAGGTGTTCAAAATTGTAACACCCACTTCAAAGTATGTGCTGTGGTTTAATGCCTACATTTTATTAACTTAAAAATACAGCTGCAAAAACCTTTTGGAACAGAACAAGTCTTATTAGTATTTGTTATGTTAATAGGCAGACTTCAAAGGATTTGATGAATAATACTCTGCAGTGTAGGATTAGCACCAGATTAATTACACAGAGTCCTTTTTATAGCAACAGCAGGGCAAGCATGCCCATTTACCTGTTTACGTTATATGAGCATTTAATTCAAGATAATAACATGTTGGCTCAAAGAACCAAGTGGCAATAGTCACAAAGATCAGACAGACTTACTTTGACTGATTTTCATAAGCTATGGAAAAGAAAGCACAAAAATTTCAAAACTCCCTTGTGCAATAAGCTATTCTGTTCCATTAACATTTTCTGCATTTAAAAATGGCTTCTTCCAACCCCAATAATAATTTTTCAAGTACTTGTGATTTTCAGTTCTCAGTCTTACCATTGCTCTGAATCCCGTTGTGAGGGAATATAAATGAAAACCAACCCTACAAACACAACCTACCTGGGGTTGACCCACTTCAGAATACAAACAGAAAGTGCATGTCATGGGTGAATCAAAAACTCCCCATCTATGGAGAGCTCGCATGTCTATCCAAGCCTTTGCCCCAAAATGCTAACTTGCTTTGTGCATGAAGCTGTGTTAATAAAAAATGGAACAAAACAAGGAGCAGCATTCAAAACATGCATTTAATCCCACTTGCTTTAGGAAATGGTGCAAACCTAATAATTCTATGCTTCAAAGGTATCTGAACATGTAGATCAATAAAAGATCAAGAGAACACAGCATAGAAAATTCTTGAGAGCCAGCATACAGAACTTTCCCATACACCTTTTCCCGATTGGCATTCACAGGAAGGAAGTGAACAGGCTTGCTTCTCTCCCCAGCCATCTATTCCCTCCCTGGTTCCTGAAAGATGGTAGGATGTGAAGCTACTGAAGGTTAATGTGAAAGAGTGGATGCTAAGGCACACAGAGTCGAGCCCTGATAAAGTCATGGAATGAATAACAGTGTTTTGCATCAGTCATAGGTTCTTGGTTATTTAAGATCAAGAGAAGAGGATGATGAGGTCAGATTGTCAAAATAGATAACATCTGAGCAGCATGTGGCCTATTCATCAACATGTGTATTGCACTTTGAGATAACATGACATAATGCTGTTTTATGCAAAATAAGGCTGAGAGTTGTGAAAAGAAAACAGCACTGCCAGAGAACAGGGAGACTGACACAGTATATGCTAAAGAATAATGCTCTCTGAAATTTGGTTTAGCATTCAGCACATTGAAAGCTATATGCTAATGTTACACATACTATTTCTGGTTATAATAAAAAAAAATACAGTTTCTCTAAAAGCACACTACACAAAACAAGAGCATATTTCTAATGCATAAAGGAATATGAATAGCTTATGTTAAAGTTATCGGCATTGTACATTTTAAAAACTCGGTTATTACCTTTCCTTGTAGCTTATAAAAATTTGATACAGGTTCTGGTCACTTTTGTTTACGATGGATTCATGAATATCCTGTGTTAAACTTCTGTGGATTTTCACCAAGTCCTACAACAAAAACATCCTATAAAACTTCTACAATTATGTTTGATACTGCCATGTAAAGCCACTGTTTTCACGTATACAGTAAAATTATACAGTAAAATAATTCATAGATTGATTCATCCTAGACACCTTCTAATTGAATTTATATTTTGAATGAAAAAGATGGCACAATAAATATATCTTGAATATACATAGTTATATATCTACTCATTAAACTTAAAACTGCAAATGTTTAAGAAATGCAAAACACCTTCCCCTCTATGTTGGAGACATAGAATTTGTCTCAGTTCCATGGTAAAATTATAACATTTTGAGGCAAGTAAACATGTTGGGCCTGGTGCAGACCTGGGTTTAAGACTGCAGGCTACAAAAACTCTCCCCCATCCATCCCCATCCTCCATTTAAGTCCATGGTTGAATGAGACTAAATTTTATTACAGTTAAAATGAACCCAGGAAAAATCTAAGCTTCATTTCCTTAACTAAAGCCGGTTTCTTAAAACAGAATTTAATGAAAGATCCAGGTGCAAAGGATGGGATGTATTTGCACAGGAAAAAGGGAAGGGAAGCCAAGCAATCACCAAGCGCAGTCTAGTCACTAGTTGGCATTATACCTGCTCCAGGTTTTAGAGATAAAAGAATTAAAGATTCACATCCCACTACTTCAACAAAAAAATCATTTGGCACATTACACTGGACAGCTTAATAGCATCATACTGACAAGCTACATGAAATCTTAACATCTTGCTCAAGAAACAGAAGGTGCTGAGACAAGCAGAGTGGAAAAGCAATAAACATTTCTATTTACAGAGTTTGTAGATACTACACATTTTCTAACTGTTCTCAGAAATATACAGGTATATATTTGCAAAGCTCTGCAAGGCTGAAATAAGAGCCATCTAAAATAACCCCTCATCTTTCAAGAATTTACAGTCAAGTGCTCTTGTGGCCAGAGACATATTAGGGACGCAAAACAGGTAAAGGACCCCTGGACAGTTAAGTCCAGTAAAAGGCAACTATGGGGTCGCAGCGCTCATCTCACTTTCAGGCTGAGTGAGCCAGTGTTTGTCCACAGAGAGCTTTCTGGGTCATGTGGCCAGCATGACTAAACCACTTCTGGTGCAACAGAACACCATCACAGAAGCAGAGTGCATGGAAACGCCGTTTACCTTCCCATCACAGCGGTACCTATTTATCTACTCACACTGGCGTGCTTTCAAACTGCTAGGTTGGCAGGAGCTGGGACAGAGCAATGGGAGTTCACCCCGTCACGGGGATTCGAACTGCCGACCTTCTGATCAGCAAGCCCAAGAGGCTCAGTGGTTTAGACCACTGCACCACCCACATCTCTTGGACAGGTAAAACAGGTGCAATATGCAGGACCAGGTCTGTGTTCATAGATGTGGACAACAAACATCATGAGGAACATCAGCTACCCTGCCCTCTGCCCGCTGCTGTGAGAAACATCATGGAAAGGGTATCTCTAGGACTAAAGTGAAACTGTAAAAACCCCTTTATTTTTTTGGTTATTGGATGCTGGATGTTGCTAATGGCTCTTATGTTATTAGGAAATTCTTTTTGCACTACTAGGTTTTGAAATGTCTTGTTTTCTTTGTTGTAAGCCACTTTGAGCATGATTTTTTTTTGCATGGAAAAGTGGCATACAAATAAAATGAATGAATGAAGCAGGTGATGATCACAGAGCTGCTCTGAATTATATTTACACACACTTCACACACCAGGCAGTTGAGTTTACAGTACCCCAAGTACACTGGCTCCTAATTTCATGCGTTTATAGTTGCCTAGATCAGTGTTCTTCAACTTTGGGTCTCCAGGTATGGGTGGACTACAACTCCCAACATCCTTGACCATTGAGCTAAACTGGCAGTGGATCATGGATGTTGTATCTATCCACATCTGGAGACCCAAGGTGGTGCCCACTTTT
The DNA here is from genome assembly GCF_963506605.1 of Zootoca vivipara. Classification (NCBI taxonomy): domain Eukaryota; kingdom Metazoa; phylum Chordata; class Lepidosauria; order Squamata; family Lacertidae; genus Zootoca; species Zootoca vivipara. The sequence goes on along the minus strand of NC_083282.1, from coordinate 17,164,597 downwards.
CTGTATGTTGTTATCTAAGCCCGTCTACCTATTAAACCAGGAAACCAGAAGGAAGCCTCCTTGTATATAACATCTATCTCTACCCTAACAATATTCTCAAACAGTATCTTGCAGACTTCCACCTATTACAGAGGACAACAGACAAAACATTCCAAGGCATTACATACGGGAATGTTGATGAATACTGTCTCAAACTCTGAAGTGGTCAGAAACCTTTTCAGGGGAACCATAAAAAACTGTAAGAGAAAAATGAACACATATTGCATTAACATATTTTGCCTTCCACTACAAAGGACATTTCTGAATATGTGATTCCTATTCAGAGAGGGCAAGGGTAACAATGACCCCCCCCCCACACACACACACACACTGTATTTTAGATGTATATGTTTTGTGACTGCCTAATTTGCTTTGCATACCCTACGTGATAATGGGTATAAACCAGTGCTGCCCAAACTTCTGGTAGCCAAGGCACACTCCCCCCCCCTTAATTAAATTTGGAAGCACATTTCGTTCCAAAGGATGAAAGGGCTAACTTTTTGAGCATGCATTGTAAGAATTACACATCTGCAATGAAGTTCATCCTCTGTGTTTTTGCTCTCAATGTGCCTTCCCACTTGAAAGAGGTAGCGCATGCAGAAATGAGGACAAGTCATTTGGCTATGTCTCTGCAATAAGAATGACTGAATTCCACAAAAGAGACTGCAGCATTATATGAAAGCTGAACAAAAGTTTCCCTGGTGAAAATTTCAGGGAGGAAAAATGAGCCAAATTTGTTTCAAGGTATGAAGCAGTAAACCTTAAATGTTCCAATGTTCCCTTTATTTTTGCATATACGTGCTGGCAACAGAAACAGTAGTGAAAGCAGAATTCCTTTTGATGGTCATCAGCTCGCCTCAAATATTCTCTGAACATTACAGTAAGTCACAATTTCCAAAGATGCTGAGCCACCATTTATTTACATCTCATAGAAAAGTCTCTTGGAATGTCACAGGCAAGCTGACTGAAAAGAGGCAAGTCCAGAACAGTAGGTCCCACAAAGATACAATGGGAAGCCTCCAGTTGTCTGGGCACATTTAATTTCAAGGGCCTATTAATTCATTTACTTCTAAAGGCACACAGTTTGGAAATTAAAATTAGATGGGCCAACTGACTATATTTACAAGCCAAACATATGGTTTACTTGTTTTCAGAGCAACCACAAGACTGTTCCCCCTCTCTCCCCCAGCTGAGAATGCTGCTGTAGTTACTGTTACTGCTCTTAAAATTGTAAAGTTGTTTTGGAATTTAATCTTCAGTATATCCAAGAGCAGAGTTTTGAAACATGCTAGTCTCTCTGCCAGTAGCAGCCAATGAGGCTACGCAGGTGCGTGCGGCGCCATTGCTCTCCTGGCTTCCCAACACAACAGGTAGTGGGCTGAGAATCCTTCTGCCACATGCTCCACTGGGTATAACAAGAAAACAATGAACAGGGTGGTGATACAATGACCACTGCAATTGACACAAGATAATATCACCAAGGCAACTATCTGTAAACAAGCAACAAATGTCCATAAAAATGGCAAAAATGGTTTCTTTCCCAAATTGGTTTTATCTTAAAAGGTAAAGGGCCCCCTGACCATCAGGTCCAGTTGTGTCCGACTCTGGGGTTGCAGCGCTCATCTTGCTCTATAGGCCGAGGGAGCCGGCGTTTGTCCGCAAACAGCTTCCGGATCATGTGGCCAGCATGACAAAGCTGCTTCTGGCGAACCAGAGCAGCACACGGAAACGCCGTTTACCTTCCCGCCAGAGCAGTCCCTATTTATCTACTTGCACTTTGATATGCTTTCGAACTGCTAGGTGGGCAGGAGCTGGGACCAAGCAGCGAGAGCTCACCCCGTTGCAGGGATTCGAACCGCCGACCTTCTGATCAGCAAGCCCTAGACTCTGTGGTTTAACCCACAGCGCCACCTGGGTCCCTAGGTTTTATCTTAAACAATTGCAAATGCAGTAAATAAAGAGCTCACTTGTAATATATCAGTGGTTCAGTGCTCAAAACATCACAAAACTTGTGATATACCACTGGTTCAGTGCTCGGACATTGTTCCGGTAATCCGACGTTTCATCGCTAAAGAGCATAGGCATCGAGCTTTGTAGTAAATAAAATACAAGAGAAGACAATACGTAAACGACTCAAAACATGTCCCCATCTGCATGTTTCAATTGGGAGGAGCACAGAAAGAGGGTTAACAAACTGAAAGACATTTTCCTCTTTCTAAGAGCACTGAACCACTGATCACAAGCGACCTCTTCATTTACAGTGTTTGCTATTAAGATAAAAACTATTTGGGGGAGAAACTACTTTTGCCATTTTTATGGAAGTTTATTGTTTGTTTACAACTAGTTGCCTTGGTTGATTGCATGCTGCGCTGGGCCAACCTCCTGGCACCTCACCCCTCACCTCTCTCTCTCAGTATGTGCCAGCAACCCATTGTGTTGGGAAGCTGGGAGGGTAATGGTGGTCCACCCAGACTGCCTCACCAGCCACACCCTTTCTCTACACTCCCCAGCTGGAATGGTGCTCCTGATTGTTTTGCCAGGTCACTTTACCTTTTCAATGGATTCCAATGTTTCTGTGTATTTCTCTTCTGTTTGTTTTATTTCAGAAAGGCAGCAGCTTCTTATGTCGTTTTCAGGACATTTCTGCCAAGCCAACAAGAAGTTATTTGTAAACGTGAAACATGTTGATTTCAGGACACTTTCCTATTACATCATATTGCTTTGAAAAGCTGTCAGAGTTTATGATCAATTTGCATCAAAATGTTTTCAGATTTATTATTTGGGCTGCAGGGGACATATGTGCTGAGCTAGCTCAGTTGGTAGAATTCCGGAGTAATGGGTTTGAGCCCCCAAAGGTTCCTGCATTGCAGGGGGTTGGACTACACGATCCTTGTGGTCCCTTTCCAACTCTACAATTCTATTATTTTACATTGGTTGTTGGCCAGCCTTCCCCAACTCCCCATCAGCCCTAGTCATTGTAGCCAATGGCTGGTGGAAGTGACAGACTAAAAAAAAACCTCTTGCAACAATTAATTTCCTGATTTCTGGACTTCTTTCTTCCACCAAGCCTCTGCATGAAAGGGCTTGGAGCTTCAAGGTGTCTGCAGACATTACAAACTTTGAATTTCTTGGCATTCTTACTCTTACATGTATGAGAATTTGAAGCTAGCTCTTCTATTTTTTTGTTTTTAATCCCTGTCTTCATATTTTTTTAAAAAAAAATAAAAGATGAGAAGAGATAGCTTCAATATTTTTCCATACACTGATGAGAGTTGGGGTCTAAAACGCCAAAAAGCACCAACATGTGGAAGATTGCAGTAGACAGAGAATAGAAATATGAGAGGTTCCTGCCACAGTAGGTGCAGCTAGACAAATGGGGCAGCCCATAGAGTTGGGGTCCTCTTGCCATATATATTTCACACAAGATGCCCGACCCCATGATTACTATAACTGACTATTGTAACTGGAGTTGGGTAAAGGAACTGTAATATTTGAGTCAGGAGGGGCACCGGAACTCTTCCCACCTGTCAAATCTGGTGGGTATATGTCTAGCATATAAATAACAGACAAGAAGCTGAAACAGAGGAAGTACTCAAAGTCTGCTGCTTGTTTTCTTGATAGCTGACATGTAACAGGTGGTTACAGATGAAAGGGTCTTCTCACTGGTGACACTATAATTGTGGAATGTCCCAGCCAGCTCAGCTCAGCTAGTGGTTATGACGTTGTCATTTCAGCAACCCCCTTTTCTGTTTTCCCAGGTCTTCTAAATCTGTTTCGGTCCTTAATCATTATTTTTGCCTCCATTTATTTTGTTCTCTGCTCTTGAACTTTATGCTGCATCAGATTTTACGGTCTGCTATTCTCTTTTTACCTTATTTGTATTCTACCCATGTGGCTTATTGCCATGGGGTGGCCTATAAAATATAATATAATAACAAATATAATTAAGCAACTACAATTGTTTTAAAGAAAGAAAGGAATCCCATCCCAAAACTACAGGAAGACAACAGCGTAGTCTTAGCAGAAAGAATATTCAAAATAAGAATGTCAAATATTTATTCAAATTGATCTGGTTTGATTTACCACCCTGTTTAAGCAAACAATAAAGCAACCAGACACTGTGATCGTCATCTGAGGCCCTTCTTCATGTGCCTCCTCCACGAAAAGTCTGGAGGGTGGCAACACAAGAATGGACCTTTTCTGCAGTGGAATGCTCTCCCCAGAGAGGCTTGCCTTGCACCTTCGTTACATAGCTTTAGGCACCAGGCAAAAACATTCCTCTTCTCCCTGGCTAATTAAACAATCTACTGCCTTTTAAACAGTGATGGGGGTTATTGTTTTTGTTTCTTACTGTGGTATGTATTTTTGTGTTCCTATATTGTTAAACCACTCTGTGAATCCTCGGATGAAGGGTGGTATAGAAAAATTAATGAACAAAGTGTTGAACCATACTGGCTGGTGTGCCGCTTCAGCTTTCATCAGGTCTTCATAGACTTCGCCACCTTCGTCATCCCCATAAACACAATCATAAAGGTCTTCATCTTCATCTACACCACTTTCACTAGAACACAAAGCGGAAGGAGAAAAGACAACAAAATTAAGAACATTAACAATAGAATTTGAAGAACGTTTAGGCCTTTTAAAATTATAGGTGTGCTGGGATGTAGAACAAGTCTTAACCCTTTTGGAAGGTTCTGATATTTCTGGAGGACGACAAGGAGGGTAGAGCAACATAAACTGGCGTGATGTTGATCTGCCCTCCTTGTCCTCCTCTGGAAATATCAGAATCTTCCACTTCCATTGAGATCAGGGGTGGCTAACCTTTTTGGGGCCACAAGGACCTCTGGTCCAGCTTCCAAAGGCCACGTGTCGAAATGGACATGGCCAAATTGTTAAAAACAGGCATGGTTGTGGTTTATTTTGTTTTTAATGTTGCATTTTGGTCCTGACAGGGTTACCAGAAACTTTTGCCATCACAGTGGGGGCGCCCGCAGGACTGATTGGAAGGAAATTCAATTAAATGGATAAATTTAGGGGTCATAGGAGTGGCACATAAATAAACTCTTGGCAGCACAGTACCTATGGGAGCAGTCAGAAAATATATACTTTTTTAAAAATTAAAAATTTAAATGGACAAATGGAGGGGCTTGAGGGGACTGTATGTAGTTGACAGGCAGCAGAATCTAATTAGATGTTTCGCAGACATATGTACAACACGGTATGTTTTGTTTGTTGGTCAAAACAGTTCCATTTTCTCCTTTACATAACTACAGTCATACCTCGGGTTGCGATAGCTGCGGGTTGCGTATTTTCAACTTAAGAATGTGGCGGACCCGGAAGTGTTTGCTTCTGGGTTTCGCCCCCACGCGCATGCGCTAAAGCGTTCTGTGTGCTTCGCGCATGCTCAAAAGCGCCGCTCTGGATGCGTACTTTTCGGGGTGTGAACGGCACCCCGGAACGGATTAGGTACGTATCCAGAGGTACCATTGTAATGCTGTAGAGTCCACAAATGTACAACCTACTCTATTAAATCTGGAAGGCCTTTGTAAATGTCTTCATCATTCACACTCTCTTCTGTAGGAAATGGCCTATGGAGACAAAATATAAAAGTAAAAAAAAATTGTCAGAAACCTGAATGTTCACCTTTCCCTAAATGTGCAAGAAATAAGGCACAAACACACACACACAAACACACACACAAATAAATGTGTATACCAAGTATGGTGTGAGGCTGCATTAACAGCCTGCGTGTATTCATGTACCTGAAAGGTTTTATGTTTCTACCAATTCTTTTTTAGCATATACAGGACAATTTTAGATATTTCTCACCTTTTGCCCTTGAAAGTCAGTTTCCAATCCTAGTTAAGTGGGGACTCTTACTAAGTTTAACCACAGTTAACATTGCTACCAATGCAATGCTTGATCAGCATTATGGATATAAGTAAGGCATTTACTCCAGCTAAGTGTGTGATCCTGCACAAAAGCCTCTTGTTACATTTGCACCAAGCCTGAGCATGTCTAAAGAATGAACAATTCAATATAATGCAAGTCAGACAAAAGTTGCTGGCTGTAGATGGCCATATGCCATCTTCACTCAGATGAATACATTGAGCCTCAAGATATGCACAGGTTTGGCTCTGTGCACCATCCTCACACTCGCTTCTGAGTACATAAGCCGAAAAGTGTAAAATAAACAATAGTTTTAAAACTTGTCAAAACTGGGAAGCTATGCATTCCTGGTTTGGGATAGGCTAGGATCTTAACCTAGCTTCAAACCATGACTTACAGCCCTGGCTTGTTATGACCTGGTAGCTTCCTGGTTTAGTTCATTGAAGCATTTCTGGCATATCACAGGACTGGGAAAAGAAAGGGAAAGGAAGGAAGAGGGGAAGAGCTGAATGCGTGGTCACAAAGCTCAGTCATATTTTCACTTGTTAGACAGATATACAGTCATTCCATAGTTACCATCATTGCAAAATTGCATGAATACCATCTTATTCAGCAGCACTAATAAGTTTGCACATTCTGCTTGCTGAATTTCACTACTACTCTGAACACCCCACCACTCCACTCATTTTGTTAAATTCTCAAATGACCTAAGTACTTCAGTCAGCACATGCCCAGTAAAGGAAGCAAAGGAAAAAACGCAGTAACAAGGTTTTTCTCCTACAGTCAAGTGATGTATAAATCAAACAGTGTATAGAAGATTAGATAGATAGATAGATAGATAGATAGATAGATAGATAGATAGATAGAAAGTCATATGTACAGTTAAAACAAAAATTAAAAATTCCTTCCAGTAGCACTTTAGAGACCAACTAAGTTTGTTATTGGTATGAGCTTCCGTGTGCATGCACACTTCTTCAGATACAGTATCTGATATATGTACAGTTATTTTATCATATCATTTTGAACTCTGCTGGTGCCATTGTGCACACATTTCCTTGTTTCCTCTATTTCTACTGTGTACATAGTGAATACAAGTTTAAGTATTTTATGCTGCATAAGGGAATAGTTTTAATATAAACCCAGTTCTTAAAGTACTCCTCCATTTTAAAGAAACAACTGTGTGGTAGCATTTTAACATTCATCATTTAACTGTAACTCATCTGCTAGATGGAGAAAGATTTCACAGATGTTACTCAAGCTATCGGCCACAATAAAAGTTAAAAACAGAATCAACAACTACATTGTACCTTATTCCGGTGACTAATGCAATAGGGGTGCGGGAAAGCTTGGATAATGTTTCTATAACCTGCAGAAAGAATTGAAAACGTTAGTTTAGTTACAGAAATAAAAACCAAAAAACATAATTGAAATGCCATAAAATAATGAGCGTAAATGGCTAACATTTCGTGCTATCATTGGTTGGGATGGGAATGAGTGAGGGAAAACGGGAATTGGACTGTTATTGTAAATTTTAGCAAGAAGCAAAAAAAAAAGACAACTTCAAAATTTAATCGATATTTAAAGCAAAGCAACATTAAATCCAGTTTATACAAAGACAGAACATAAGGACAAAATAGTCAAAATAGTTGAGGAAGAAAACATTTCTCTTCCACCTTGTCACCAAAAGGGGGAACTGTAGGACAAGCCATCGCTTCAGT
>NC_083282.1:14516980-14571592 GCF_963506605.1 Zootoca vivipara | reverse complement strand
CTTGGTCTGTTTTGCTGCATGCAGACAACTAGTGTTGTCAACAAACCTCTACTTTTGTTTCCTGCTTATCATAGTGTGTAAGGTCAAACCATTCCCCTATAAATTCACTGCAAGACCCTGGTTACGACCCATGAGCCAGATAAGAAATTGATTAGTGTCAGAGGGCCTGATATGGCTACTCTAGAGTAACCACTCCAGCATTGGCTTTTAAGGCTTTTATTAAGTGCTGATTATTTACAGTGTTCAGAGCAGTAAAAATGCATCCTTAAGGTGAGGTGTCAGAACCTCCGAATGGCGATTGGCGCGTTTTCTTCCAGCACCAAAGCTTTGGCAGACCCAACCTCTTCCCCCTACGTTTGCGTCGCAATTCGGGAGTTGGGGGGATTGGCCTCCCCCCCGTGCGTCCAACTTCCTGTCCCACCTGTGGCATGGGCTCCACAACCTTGCCTGAGCCTCGGACACCACTTCCTGACTCTCCGCTGGAGGCAGAGCTCTCCTTACTCTCTCCAGCGCTTGGGGATGGGCTGGAACTTAAGATGGGAGGGACTTCCCTGTATCCCTTGTCCCTCACAATTAGCATTCAGTGAGTGATTTGTAATAGCCAACACTTACAGAGGGCTGTCTTCCCAGAGGGTTGTTATGCTTACCCTGAGCCCAATCCTTACTCCATGGGATTGCTTGCAAAGCAGAAGTCAGTTGCGCTGTCTCAACCCTGAAACAACCTTTGGCCAAGCAAGGTTAAAAGCAGAACTTCCCAAGGCTGAGCAAATACCTTATGTACAGTTCAGGGGCACAGATTAGCTCTGCTTGGCTTGGAATCACAGCAAAGGCTTTGGGGACCATGCCCTTTTTTGCTAAGGTGAAGCTGCCATGTCTTTGTAAAATAATTACAAATATCTTACAACACCCTGATATGATTTTGATGGTGTCCTTTCCATAATTTGGTTTTGCACATGTTGGGGTGAAAAAATAAAACTAAAATTAAAAAATGATGCTAATTTACATGTTAGCAGTGGGCTGTTTTAAGTCTAATTATTAAGATGCATGGGACCCAGGTGGCGCTGTGGTTAAACCACTGAGCCTAGGGCTTGCTGATCAGAAGGTCGGCGGTTCGAATCCCTGTGACGAGGTGAGCTCCCGTTGCTCGGTCCCAGCTCCTGCCAACCTAGCAGTTCGAAAGCACGTCAAAATGCAAGTAGATAAATAGGGACCGCTACAGCGGGAAGGTAAACGGCGTTTCCGTGTGCTGCTCTGGTTCGCCAGAAGTGGCTTTGTCATGCTGGCCACATGACCTGGAAGCTATACGCCGGCTCCCTCGGCCAATAATGTGAGATGAGCGCGCAACCCCAGAGTCGGTCACGACTGGACCTAATGGTCAGGGGTCCCTTTACCATTACCTTTATTAAGATGCATATGGATCAAATTACACATCCATCCCTAGTTGTATATAGTACTGTTTTCTTTATAAAGAAATATGCAAAAACTTCAAAACGTAAAGTTAATAACTGCAGCTCACTAGGAAGTATTTCTCTGTACTTATATCTGCAAGTCCATTACTTGTAAAACAGCTTCTGTTCACCGGTCTGGGACTTGTATGTGGAGATAAATGCAGCTATTTTTGTGGAGTAGTTTTGCTTCTGAAAAGTGTGCACAGAATGCATGTTTTATGGGGGGGAAATGTATGCAAGAATGCTAATTTTAGGAGAAAATGCATTCAAAACGGGCACATTTTAAGGGCAATAACGTGCACAAAATGTGTTCAAAAAAGATACTTCAGAGGAAAGTGTGTACAATTTAAATGGGACGTTTATGTACATTTTCTTGAGGTGCAAAAACTGGACAGAAGGGAGCTATATGATCAACTGCATGCAAAACTGATATGAAACACAAATAGACTGATTTGTCACTTCCTCAACAGGACACAAATCCTAATTTGCAATAGTCATCACACACACACCCTTCTGAAATTTTTGCTCTTGCATATGTCATCCCAACTCTCTTGTATTCTATAGCTGCTCAAAATATCTGCTAGATTTGCTGTGCTTTTACTCTTCCCTCAAATGGTTATATTTAGAAGATCAGAAGCATATTGATTAAATGGGCCCAGCTGCTGATCTCAGTACTGTACCAGTAAGTTTGTTTCGATTCATTTTGATGATATTAGTCTCTGACTGTGTGATATGTGCCGAGGAAGAAGGGGGGGGGGCAGCCACAGTTAAAATTAAAAATGTCTAGAGTATTTGGCTGTTTAAGCCATTTGCAAAGCTACTTTGCAGGCAATAAGTACCAAATAGAAATGTTAAAATGAAGAGTGGCTGACTTCAGCATGCTCATTCAAACGCTGCTACAACTTTGACCTTTGAAGTCCCCAATTGCTCATTTGAACCTCCATCTTTACCTCTGAATTTCCTTCCTAAGCTTGCTTAAGAGCTCATATCAATCTCTTAGTGAAAGGTCACCATGGCCTGCCATGTTACCTGGATTTTCATTATTTCCTCATAAACTATGACATTTCAAAAATGTCAGCATCTAAGGAAATCCGTGCAATATGGATATGGGAGGAGAACAAAGCATGTTTATTCCAATATATATTTTTGCAGAGCTACCCGTATAACTGTGTTGAATATATGCAGTGGGTGCTGTCTCCAGTCCAAGTAAACCAACTTGGTATTTTCCACACCATGAATAAAATACATATCTTCAAACCTTTGGTATGTCTTTTGGTTTATATTCAACTCATTGGAGAACACCAGATTGAGGGCAATTCGTTGGATCTAAACTCAGTGAATTAACCAAAAGTTCCTGGGTAAATCGCATCCTGTCCATTTACTGCTTGTAAAACTAAAATGGGAGTGACCCACCTACTGCACAGTGTCTGCTTCTTTTCATTTCTTTTCGAGAATGAACTAGATGAGTCTTGCAAAACATCCTGCATACTGAACTTCTGTAACAAGCAGATATTCTAAATGCTGAGAGAGTTCACAGCCACCAGAAACTGAAACTGAGTGAATGTTTGAAATGATACAGTTACATTGGTGACAAAGCACGTTCTCCAATTAAAGGAGAGCGTGGGTTGCGGAAGGGTTAAAAGACATCTCCTGGGTTGGGTGGTGGTATAGGTGTGTGTGAGAGAGAGTGATTGGTCCGTTGACTGTTGCTGGGGTAAAAAGCATGTATCAGTATTTGATTGACAGGAAGGGTCTTTAAAACTTTGGCGTGCAGCAGCTTGGTTTCACTTTTGCAAAGTGCTTCGGATCTCCCTCCCGCCCACCTCTTTTTTCAATGGTTTATTTTAGCCTGACATTGCTTTGCCTGTCATGGGGTCGCCTGCTTGGCAGGGGCCCAGTAGGAATTTTACCATTTGGCTGATTGGCTGATGCCACTTGGTTTTTGCCTACTGCTTAGCAAATCATCACAACTTGTTAGGTTGGCGGTTAGGCATTGGTTAATTAATTAGGTTGGTGGAGGGGTATGGAAAGGCTGTACCTACCCCTCATTAAAGTGCTGTTGCTCATAGAAGTATTCCGTTAAACGGATCCTGGGGCTCGATGGGCTCTGTCCATACACCCCTGCAAGGGGCTGGGGCCTTACAAAATTAATGCCAAAAACCCGAACAAAAATTATGTGTCCGGTGTGAGTTATTGGGGGGGGGATTTCTGGTGACCTCGACACACAATTAACAGTAAGTGGCGATCCAGATGCACTGATCTATTTTTCTCTTTTCAAATATTTACCACCTCTCTGAGATTGTAAGTGCACTCCCGTGCTATGTGTTTTGTATATGCCCTGAAATGCACATATAATTTAAAATAATTTGCTTCCAGGCATCATAGTCGTCTGGCCCGCGCTTGTGATACTATCAAGCAGACCTTGATTGATTGATTGATATTTATTACGGCCATTGGCCCATCACACAACAATTCCCATACCAACATATATGTACTTAAACCTCCAAATTTTAAACAGCCAAAAACTTACAAAAAACAAAGAAACAAAAACAAAAAACCAACAACATACAATACAATAAATTTGCAACATAAACATCGCCCTCTGCTCATAAATTAATAAAAGACATAAATGATGATATCACCTAATTACATCCTAAAACATAAATCATGGTTTAAAAGGGTTATCCGAGCCGCACAGGAGTCCATTTTTCTTCTTTAGGGATAGGACACTGATCAAGAATCTGACAACCGTGAGTGATCTTAAGGGGTCTTCATCATTTAGTAGATATCTCAGTTTGGCTTCATTCGAACCATCGGCGATTCCCTTTAGATATGGAACAAGAAACTTGCTCCTGGCCATTATGTTTGATTCAATTGCTTCATTCAATCATTTCAAATTTTTTTGCATCTATTCCATCTTTTTAAGTTCTTCATAATAGAGTAAACACTGACCCAAAGCAGGACGGGGCAGAAACTGTAGCAAAGTGAAACTCATAAAACTGCTATCAATCTCATTTTCACTTAGAACCATAAATTGTTGGCTCAACCTTCATGGAAGTGCAAATCCCAGTGGGTTGCCTCGGTTCATCAAAACTGTTCTTACATCTAGCAAAACAGATTAAGATCATTCAAGGATTTTCTGCACTTCGGGACTTGAAGCATTCTAGCATGTCATTTCTTTTGTCAGATGCAGCATCTCCACCAAAAAGGTGACATTTGTGTGTCATATGGACTGCTGGCTTGCAATGCCACCGGGATGGAATGCCTGATGCCCATGTAACATTACAATTCCCATTTGAAGTCATTTAATTCTAGAAACAGCCTCAGTTGCAAGACACTGTCATTCCTCCTCCATAATTTATCTTCAAGAGTACATATGGCATGCATCCTGGCTCATTACTTTGTCCCATTATATGTTTAAAGATATGGCGTTTCTTTCCTTTATGAACATCATTTGATATTGTCAAGGACAGAGCAGTTTTTGTTGTTGTTGTTGTTTAGTTGTTTAGTCATGTCTGACTCTTTGTGACCCCATGCACCAGAGCACGCCAGGCACTCCTGTCTTCCACTGCCTCCCGCAGTTTGGTCAGACTCATGTTAGTAGCTTCAAGAACACTGTCCAACCATCTCGTCCTCTGTCACCCCCTTCTCCTTGTGCCCTCCATCTTTCCCAACATCAGGGTCTTTTCCAGGGAGTCTTCTCTTCTCATGGGGTGGCCAAAGTATTGGAGCCTCAGCTTCAGGACCTGTCCTTCCAGTGAGCACTCAGGGCTGATTTCATTAAGAATGGATAGGTTTGATCTTCTTGCAGTCCATGAGACTCTCAAGAGTCTCCTCCAGCACCATAATTAAAAAACATCAGTTCTTCGGCGATCAGCCTTCTTTATGGTCCAGCTCTCACTTCCATACATCACTACTGGGAAAACCATAGCTTTAACTATACGGACCTTGGTCGGCAAGGTGCTGTCTCTGCTTTTTAAGATGCTGTCTAGGTTTGTCATTGCTTTTCTCCCAAGAAGCAGGCATCTTTTAATTTCCTGACTGCTGTCACCATCTGCAGTGATCATGGAACCCAAGAAAGTAAAATCTCTCACTGCCTCCATTTCTTCCCCTTCTATTTGCCAGGAGGTGATGGGACCAGTGGCCATGATCTTAGTTTTTTTGATGTTGAGCTTCAGACCATATTTTGCTCTTTGCCGTGCAGGGCCACCCAAGACGGACAGGGCATAGGGGAGAGTTTCTGGCAAGCCACTCCTGTATCCCTGCCAAGAAAACTCCATGGACAAAAACAACAGGCATATAAGGACAGAGCTAGAAAGTAAGAAAGGGAAACTACTATCTATCTATCTATCATCTATCTATCTATCATCCTATCTATCTATCTATCTATCTATCTATCTATCTATCTATCTATCTATCTATCATCTGTCTGTCTGTCTGTCTGTCTGTCTGTCTGTCTCCCTATATGGTTATTGTAATACATCATAGGATGTTTGAATCTTAGTGGCACATGGAATCAATGTTTCCTTTTATATGTCTCTTTCCAAAATGTTGTACCAAAAGAGAAATGTGCATGCAGCTGGGAACTGTTGTGTAACTAAATCAAGAGTTGGCTGCAGAATAAAGCCCCTTCTATAGGAATTCGTTCTTCAGTTGTTTTACAACTTCTTATGGGCACTGGGGAAGCAGTTGTGTTGAAAAAAAACATCTTGAGTTACTGAATATGAAATCTAGATTTCTCAGGCTAATCTGTAGGTTCCTGGTAGATGGATGGTCCTGCTTTGCAGTGGGGGATCAGTCAAGATGGCATTTTATTGTAACAAATCAGCCCTTGAACACGACAACTTCTCGCAATATGTTATTGGGCAGTAGAGTTCCCACAAAAGCATGGGCATAAATGAAATGTTGAATGAAATGATATTCAGGGGAATATCTGAGCTTCCCCTTCAGTGGAAACATCTGAAGAATGGTAAGTTAAAAGAATGTAGCACAGGCCATGAAATCTCTTGGGTGCTTGATTCCCCTTATATTCCTAGGTCATCATTAGTTTTTGTCCAAAGTGAAATTCATTGTGGGTTTGGAGACTCTACCTCAAGGGATATGTCTGAGAAAATTTGAGGGAAGCAAGAAGAGTTTGATAACATTAAAGTTTCTTAGCACTTTCACTCACCTCTACTAAGCAGCTGAGCAACAAAGACCCTCAGAACGGCAGCACAGTTGCCCGACTGAAAGTTTAAATCCAGCAACCCAAAATGAGTTTCATTTCTTATTCTCGGTGTGCTCAAAACGTTGGTACTGACCTTGTACTTCATTTTTTTGATAGTGCAGTTCTAAAGCTTGAAGAAATTGGGTGAGTTATGTATGAGTGGTTCCAATTGGATTACGCCTACACCCCGTGAAAAGTATCAGTCAACATCCACTTTTATGAGCTAAATTTAAAATGCACCTGCATACATTTGCACATGAATAAAACCAGAGTTCTCATGGGAGCAAAGTGTGTGCTTTCTCTGTTTTTAAATCATGCAGGCATTGTACACTACATCTTGGGACATGTACGTTCAGGAGATGGAGAGGGGATCTTTTGAAGGCAGCTTTTGCCACCTGCAATTTTTATAAGTGCTTATATTAATTCACAGTTAAAATCACTTAAAAAATCTGGTGACCAGTTAACATGTTTAAGTGATCAAGAGATCACTGATTGGTTAACTAACTAGGCATTCCAACCTTAAGCCTCCCTGAAAGTTACCTCCCACCATAGCTGCCAAGTTTTCCCTTTTCTCGCGAGGAAGCCTATTCAGCATAAGGGAATTTCCCTTTAAAAAAAGGGAGAACTGGGCAGCTATGCCTCCCACCCTCATCCCCATGTATGAAGGTGGCACTTACCTCATATACTGTGAGGACTACCATGTGGTAGTTTAGCTTTCCTCATTGCCCAGTAACTCAGACAGAAATTTCAGAGAGCTTTAAAGTCATAGATCAAAAATTTTGTTTATATGCAATAAAATTAATTCGTTTGTCCTGTGTTAGAAAGAACAGGTGGTATGCAATTCTGTCTTTCTGCTGGTGAAAGGAATCCATCAGCATAAGAAGGGAAGAAAGCGATTTCCAGCGATTTCCCCTCCTTTCTGGGTCATATCTAATAGAGTGGCAGTAAGATAAATACTTATTCACAATGACTTCTAATTTGTTTGCCTTTATTATTTATAATACAGGGTAAGCTAATTCATTTTATTGCATATAAACGAAACCTCGCCTATATTGCAATAATTCAACTTAGGGAACAACTGTTTGGTGTCTTTTTGGACAGATTAATGAGTGGTTTTATGGAAAGAGCTCATTTAGGAATGATGACTGAAGCCAAATTCGCACATGTGTTCTCTCTCTCTCTCTCTCTCTCTCTCTCTCTCTCTCTCTCTCTCTCTCTCTCTCACACACACACACACACACACACACCATCTCCAAACAAGTGCATTAAAGGTGGTAAAATATTTAGAATTACTTTAATTAATCAATTCTTATTTCCGAGAGAAAAGCTAGGCTGGCACTTCATGCTGTTAGGTATTTAACGGGAATGGTTTATATGCTGATACATACTGTTTAGTTAGCTTTCCTGCAGCTAATTTGCTCTGTATTATTGAAAGCTTCCTACAAGGCATGCTCACAGGAAGTGGTGTGTTCTGTTTTTTTTAAGTAGCATCAGCAATATTCTTAAAATTACTGTACTGTGGCGTTAACAAATCCATGCCCCAAAATGTGCAACTGCCACACATAAGAGGAGATCTATTTAGACCTTGATGGGGATTTTTTTCCTCCCCACCTCCTCTGAGCTGCTTGCTATGAATGAGCACACAGCAATGTTTCTGACCATTATCTGGTAGATGTAGGGGATTCTCTGGTCCTGAATGCAGGCAGGTGGGTGTGCGGGATGTGGCATGACATAGGTGTCATCCCTTTTTTATAATTTTTTTATTAAAATTTTCACAAAAATAACAACACTATAAAAAGAAAAAAAGAAAAGAGACACAAGAAAGAAAAAAGAAAGAAAAAAACATTACAACAGTAATTCTTATTTCACTTCACAAGGTATAATGGGACCTCCTCGGGTTTCCCTCCCTGTGGTTCTTTAACACATTTATAGTTAGCAATTTCTAAATCATATTAATCACCTTACATAACCTTATTTTATTCCTTTCATAGCATATATTCCTAAATTCCACAGTTTATTTTCAACTTAATTTCTGATAAAATATGTTACTTTAGCATATTTTTTCAAATACAGTTTAAAGTCTTTCCATTCTTCTTCAATCGCTTCCTCTCCCTGGTTGCGGATTCTTCCGGTCATCTCAGCCAATTCCATAAACTCCATCATCTTCATCTGCCAGTCATCGATCGTTGGTAGTGTTTGTAGTTTCCAGTTCTTGGCGATCAAAAGTCTCGCTGCTGTCGTAGCATACATAAAAAAAGATACTTTCTTCTTTGGAATCTCCTTTCCTACAATGCCCACTAGAAATGCTTCTGGTTTCTTAACAAATGTGTTTTTCAACACTTTATTAAGACATAGGTGTCATCCCTGAGGGGGTGACAAAATGGCACACCGCGGGAGGCAGCACTTACCGTGGGGGCATGGTTTGCAGTGTGCCCAAGCCACGCATCTCTCCTGGGAGTGACGTGGTGGCTTGGGGCCCCGTGCTGCCCGAAACGGCAACGTGGGGCTTGCGTCTGCCAGGCAGACCCTATGGGCAGCTCGCCATGGCGCCTCCCTGGGCGGATCACTGTGGCACACCTGTGCGTGGATCACCGCGGTGCCCTCCTGGGTGGATCAACCCACCCCTGTGGGTGGATCTCCCCACCCCCGCCACTCCAGGTGCCATAGCAGCCAGCTACGCCCCTGCCTGGATGGAATAACTGTGTTCCTAAAGGACGATATGTGCAGCCTGGGAGTCAATTTGGACTCATGGCCGCCCATGGAGGCACAGGTCAATTCTGTGTCCTGGGCAGCTGTCTAACAGCTCCATCTGGTACAAAGGCTGAGACCTTACCTGCCTGCAGACTGTCTTGCCAGCGTGGTAAATGCTCTGGTTATCTCACACTTGAACTACTGTGTGGGCTTGCATCATAGTGAAACTCAGACCTGGTCCAACTTATCATTCAAGGCAAATGTAACGACACCTCTCTCCAACTGTTGGTTTGCAAGTCAAGAGCCAGTCTTGGGAATGTGCTGCCTTCTTTGGAATAATGCGCACCAATGCTCCCTGGTGCGACACCTTCTGAAGGGATGTTTGAAGAATTCGGCCATTGCAAATTATGATAGGAACTGAACAGATCCATACTTCCTGTGCAGGATAGAGGTTATCAATTCACTTCAATGCTCTGATGGGATTCCCCCCCCAAAAAAGTATTTTTTATTATTTTGAGAGAAAACACATTTTAAACTGTGTTTAACTAAGTTTTAAAGGATATTTTTCATGCAGGTTTTATGTGGAAATGAGATAAATTGATTCATGAGAAAACACAAGCAAAATTGATATGGACTGGAATGATCTGATTAATCCACCCCTCTGCCCAGCAGGACATATTCCTATGTAAATGCATACAGAATTGGACCCTATATCAGTTTTAATCCTTGTTGCTTATTCAATGAATAGATATTGTTACATTCTGCACTAAGAGCATCACAAAGTAAATACTTTATATAATGTCCAACAGACAGTCACAGGCTTTACTAGGAACTGACATTTCTCCTATTAACCAGTTTATGTCTCTCCACTAGATGACACTGCCACTCCTAAATAAAACCCTTTATTTTGTACCAAAAATAAATAAATCCATCAATGAAGAACAAGTTCAGTCAGTAAGTGAAATATACACTATAGAAATACATACAAGTACATCACAGAGAGAATACAGTTTGTACAATGAATCTTGGTACCTGCTTCATCCCAATAAAACAGACCTTTGGACAGGATTTTTCAAAATGGGTTTTCTCACTGATTTCAGTCAGAAGAAATGGAAGCTGTGCTTTCCATTCAATATGCAACTGAATGTAGTAGTAAAGGTTACACTGTCAAGGATACCTGGTATATGCAACCGTGCAACAAAAGGGGACATGTTCTTGCAATGGAAAAAGAAATAATAGAATCAAAGAATCATAGAGTTGGAAGGGACCACGAGGGCCATCCAGTCCAACCCCCTGCCAAGCGGGAAACACCACCAAAGCATTCTTGACATATGCCTGTCAAGCCTCTGCTTAAAGACCTCCAAAGAAGGAGACTCTACCACACTCTTTGGTAGCAAATTCCACTGCCGAACAGCTCTTACTGTCAGGAAGTTCTTCCTAATGTTTAGGTGGAATCTTCTTTCTTGTAGTTTGAATCCATTGCTCCGTGTCCACTTCTCTGGAGCAGCAGAAAACAACCTTTCTCCCTCCTCTATATGACATCCTTTTATATATTTGAACATGGTTATCATATCGCCCCTTAACCTTCTCTTCTCCAGGCTAAACATACCCAGCTCCCTAAGCCGTTCCTCATAAGGCATCGTTTCCAGGCCTTTGACCATTTTGGTTGCCCTCTTCTGGACATGTTCCAGCTTGTCAGTATCCTTCTTGAACTGTGGTGCCCAGAACTGGACACAGTACTCCAGGTGAGGTCTGACCAGAGCGGAATACAGTGGTACTATTACTTCCCTTGATCTAGACGCTATACTCCTATTGATGCAGCCCAGAATTACGTAGCAGTGGCTTTCCTCAAACATGTTCATGGTGACCCTGAGGGTATGTCCAGAGTTGGAACCCACTCTGTCCACAATGCATCTTGTAATTTCTGCTTCGGCTATTAGCTAGAGCCTCCTTCTCCATCTTCCTTGTCTTAGTCCGACATTCCATTGCTCTGGGGGCATTTCTGTGTACACAAGGAGCTCTGCACATGCTTATAGTCATTTGAACGGGAGCAACTGTGAGCAACTGGAGCTCACACACCCATAGGAAATGATTGGATTGTAGCACTTGTTGCAAAATTATACATTAGAAAATTGTTTATGGGGAAAGGTGCGCTTCTTACCCCTATTGATGCTATGAATGTGCTTTACCCAAAGATCTCCAGGGGCACAGAGACCCATGATGGCACCAGGATATTTTGTCTACTGTCTGTTGTGGGCGGGGGGGGGGGGCAAACTGTGGAAGAGGGGAGGGAAAGCAGAAAATGGTTCCTCCCTCTGCAACACCTTCTTTGACCACCGTAATTATTGTCTGGTACCCCCAAACCCACCAACTAGTTTTTGTGTGTAAGCTGGTCTTTCGTTTCTAGTGAGAATAATTGTCAGGCTCATGAAGATGCTTCAAAAGGCGGAAGGCACTGAAAAGACTTTGAGAATACAAATGATCCTGCTGAATGTGGTTTTGTGGGAGAATATTGAACTAGTTTTTAAAAGACTAGCTTCCTACAGATTTCTGGGCAGAATTATAGCCAATTAATGTGGACTTCTTTTTTTTTTTAAAAAAAAATGCTAAGTGGCTTAACTTTGAATACCACAAAGATCTATTGCCTCCTCCTTGTTTTGCAAGATGGTCTTCTTATTCAAGGATACGTCATAGTTTTCAGGGGTCAAGATGCAAACAGTGAGTAAGCACTGATGGAGATTGTAACTAGAACTCTAGCACTAGACTTTCCTTGATGGTGTCCAACCATAAGCCCAGCATGAACAGCTTTTGAAAAAAATGCACAAGGCATTTTAGCTGGATGCTTAAAACTTCTATTAGGGCTCTTTCTGGTATTGCATTGTTTTAGCTACATGGGAGCCACTGCAGTATGTGAAAGGTCCATGGTTACACTGGAGAGAATCACAGTTGATTCTTCCCATGCCAAGTGATGCTGGTATGAGAAAAAAGCCATGGTGTAGATGCCTTCAAAATGACCTCAGATGTCTGAAATCACACACAGCTTTATCGTGGTCCACAGACCCAAAATATGCAGTACAATACAGTGGTACCTCGAGTTACAAACACCTCAGGTTACAAACACTTCAGGTTACAAACTCCGCTAACCTGGAAGAGTTACTTTGAGTTCAGAACTTTGCCCCAGGGTGAGAAAGGAAATCGTGTGCCGGTGGCGCAGCGGCATCAAGAGGCCCCATTAGTGAGAGCACGCCTCTAGTTAAGAACAGTTTCAGGTTAAGAACGGACCTCTGGAATGAATTAAGTTTGTAACTACAGGTACCACTGTAGTCAAAAATTACCAAGACAGTCTTCCCCAACGTGGTGCCCTCCAGAGGTTTCAAATCCCAGCAGTCCCATCAAGCATGGGCAATGCTTAGGGTTGATGGGAGTTGTAGTCCAACAACATCTGGAGGGTACCAGATTGGGAAAGGTTACACTAGGCTGTGTAGGAAGGAGCCATGCTGCAGGAATTTCCTCACCACTAACAGTGGTGTTACCTTAAAATGCTAAAGCTCTCTAAGCCTGTGAGAGTGTATGGATTATAAGGGTGAAGTAGGTTTAACACTAAGAAATTTGGCATATAACATAAACTGTTGACTTCCTCACCAGCTTTAGTTTGTGGATTGGTGATGTTGCCAGTGAAGTTAATTGCAAGACTCCCATTGTCCTTAGTGGTGCAACACTCATGCAAAAATGAGAGGATATAAAGAAACTCAATGCACTATCACTATGCTGTCCTGAAATGATGGAGACTAACAAAGAGAACTGTGAACAGTCATGGTCCAGAAACAGCTCCAACCATCAAACTCCTTCTACTCCTTTGATTATCTTCTTCCTACAATAAAGAAGACAGACCTCCTTAGTAACACTGAATTTGCACAAACCATTTGCTTTATTGTTTGCAATCATGCCGCATCATTTGCTTCCTTAGCCTCTAATTGTGTTTAATTCCAGATGTTTAGCTCTACAGCATCTGACCTTCTAGGCACTATTACAATAAAGTTCTTAAGCGTTTGCTGACAAAGCAGATGCATCCATAATCACCCCTCTTTTACCACTTATGAGCAAAAGCAAGTTTTCCGCAGTGTGTGTTCAGTTCTGTACCTGACGTGGGGGGGAGGGAGGGGCTGAATAAAAATATTTCTATGCTTAAAGCAAAAGAGTTTTCAGTTGACAATGTAACAAATCTATGGGGCATTTTCCTAAAGATTTAAGATTTGAGGTTGAAGAAAGGCCGTACAATATTAGCACAACTTTAGCTCTGCCTTACATATTCTGTAAAAAAAAACACCACACAAACAAACCCTCTAAGGCTTTGGTTCATTATATAGCAGGTTGTATTTCATGATGATGCCTAAGCTAGTCTCAAAACAAGGTCATAACATACATAAGGGAGGCAAACACAATTCTCTGAGCTTGGTTATAGAAGTGAATTTCAGAGGCCTATAAAACCTTGCCTCGAAGGACAGCCAAAATTTACCTGTTCCAACATTTTATCTGGTTCAGATTCTAACCACAATCTGCCAGAGAAGGGTCTCAGAAAGTGGTATGGAGGTATGGGTAAGTGATGGGAGGTGGTAAGAGGATATATTAATTATATTTAGTCTTCTAGAGGACCATGGGTGTGGGTTAACCTGAAAGGAATCGGCTGCAAGCCTGTATACCAAAGCAAAGGGCTTTGCAGACTCTCCTACAGCCTTAGGCATATAAGTGAAGTGTATGAATAGGCTATCAAACCTTATTTAATTCTGTTCAGCTGTGTGACCCCCTTCTACCCCACCTGTAGTGCAACAGACCACAAACTGAAGTAAGTTGAATAATGTTTTACCTACTTATTTAAAGTAACAGCCGTGCATTGTCCTCTGCAGCAACATTGAGAAATATGGGGAAAATAGTCTTGGGTAAAGACACAGCAAGCTAGCTTCAGACACGTGGCTGAATTTGGGTTCTACTGAGAAGCATGTTCTCCCTCCATGAGGGAGAGAATGAGGAAAGGAAAAGAACAAATACCATAGCTGCCAAGTTCTCCCTTTTTTTAAAGGGAAATTCCCTTATGCTGAATAGGCTTACTCACGAGAAAAGGGAAAACTTGGCAGCTATGACAAATACATAGCAGGTTCTCCCCTTAAAGGAGAGCATGGGTTGCGGAAGGGTTAACAAGACATCCCAGGGTTGGAGAGGCAGGTCAGTTTGGATGGCCACATGGGTTTGCTGTTGATGGGGAATTTTGCATGTAGCAAATTATTGATTGACAGCCTTAGCCCCATATATACTTAGCGAGCAGCTTTCAGTTTCCACTTTGCTGCTCGCAACGAATCTCCCGCCCGCCCTCCACTAATTTTAGGTGTTCTCTGCATTGACCTTGCTGCGCCTGTCATGGGGTCGCCTGTTTTGGTTCAAGGGCCTGGTAGGAATTTGCCCACTTGGCTGATTGGCTGGTGCCGGGTGGTTTTTGCCTACTGCTTAGCAATAAGTCACAACTTGTAAGACTGCGGTTAGGCATTGGTTCAAATTGGATGGTGGAGGGGTACAGATTTTGGTTGGGCCTGCCCCTCATGGTTGCTGCTGCCTTTAGGGGTATTCCGTTAAAGGAATCCTGGGGCTGTACATGTTTGTCCGTTTATCCCCGCTAGGGGCCAGGGCCACGCATGAGCCTCGGGGAGCATCTGAGGGATGAGGTCAGAGGGTGCTCACCTACTGCCTCCCCTCCTAGGCTAGCGGGAGTCAGATCTGTCCTAGGCGGGGGACAGATGGCTGGAACCAATACCTAAGCAACCACTCACATCAGTTGTATTTAAATAAAGTTGTGGCCAAATTAATGCCAAAGACCTTAAACTTAAAATATTTTGTGAAGTTTGAGTTATTGGGGAGATGTCTTGGTACCTCGGCACGCAATGCTTCTTCCCTCACGTACGAGATGGGGGCATGACCTAACTGAGCCTACTCTAGCAATTAGAACTGTGTAGTCCTTAACCCCTTCAAATACTAACTAGCAATCATGCAATTATGTCTGAAAGAAAAATCTCCCACAGTAAGTACATGGGAGGATGAGTGTGTGCAATGCAGAAGATAGAACTATCGAAAGCTACTAGTCCATGTAGCTCAGCATTGTCTTTAGATGCGGCCAATATGGCCAATTATTGCCCAGTCTCAAATCTTCCATTCCTGGGCAAGGTGATTGAGTGTGTGGTTGCTGAACAACTCCAGGCACGCCTGGAAGAAGCGGACCATTTGGATCCCTTCCAGTCAGGATTCAAGCCTCATCATGGGACTGAAACTGCCCTGGTCGCACTGGTTGATGATCTCCGGCGGGCTAGGGACAAAGGTAAGAGCTGTTTCCTTGTTCTGCTGGATCTCTCAGCGGCTTTTGACACCATCAACCATAACATCCTTCTGGACTGTCTAGAGGGCTTGGGAGCTGGGGGCACTGTCATACAGTGGTTCTGCTCCTTCCTCCTGGGCCGTGTCAGAAAGTGGTGGTGGGGGATGAGTGTTCAGACCCCTGGGCTCTCACTTGTGGGGTGCCTCAGGGTTCTGTCCTCTCCCCCATGCTTTTTAACATCTACATGCAGCTGCTGGGAGAGATGATCAGGGGGTTGGGGCTGGGTGTTCATCAGTATGCGGATGATACCCAGCTCTACCTCTCTTTCAAATCAGAACCAGTGAAGGAGGTGAAGGTCTTGTGTGAGTGCTTGGAGGCGGTTGGAGGATGGATGGCGGCTAACAGATTGAGATTGAATCCTGACAAGACAGAAGTACTGTTTGTGGGGGACAGGAGGTGGGAAGGTGTGGAGGACTCCCTGGTCCCGAATGGGGTAACTGTGAAGGACCAGGTGCACAGCCTGGGAGTCATTTTGGACTCACAGCTGTCCATGGAGGCGCAGGTCAATTCTGTGTCCAGGGCAGCTGTTTATCAGCTCCATCTGGTACACAGGCCGAGACCCTACCTACCTGCGGACTGCCTCGCCAGAGTGGTGCATGCTCTAGTTATCTCCCGCTTGGACTACTGCAATGTGCTCTACGGGGGGCTATGTTTGAAGGTGACCCAGAAATAACAACTAATCCAGAATGCGGCAGCTAGACTGGTGACTGGGAGCAGCCGCCGAGACCACAAACCACCGGTCCTGAAAGATCTACATTGGCTCCCAGTACGTTTCTGAGCACAATTAAAAGTGTGGTGCTGACCTTTAAAGCCCTAAACGGCCTCGGGCCAGTATACCTGAAGGAGCGTCTCCACCCCCATCTTTCTGCCCAGACACTGAGGTCCAGTGCCGAGGGCCTTCTGGCGGTTCCCTCGCTATGAGAAGCCAAGTTACAGGGAACCAGGCAGAGGGCCTTCTCGGTGGTGGTGCCTGCCCTGTGGAACGCCCTCCCATCAGAGGTCAAAGAGAACAACAATTACCAGACCTTTAGAAGGCATCTCAAGGCAGCCCTGTTTAGGGAAGCTTTTAATGTTTGATGGATTTCTGTATTTTAATATTTTGTTGGAAGCCGCCCAGAGTGGCTGGGGGAACCCAGCCAGATGGGCGGGGTATAAATAATAAATAATTATTATATAATTATTATAACAGCACCTCCCCAGACTTCAGACAGAGATCTCCCTCAACCCTCAACCTGGGTATGCTGAGCATTGAACATGGGGCCTTCTGCATGAAGGACAGATGGTCTACAAGTGAGCTTTGAGCCTTCCCCCTGTTGAACAGTTAGTTATTCAGGTACTCTGGTCCTAAGTTGTGAAAGGCCTTAATATCAGCCATGGCCCATTTTATGTCAGACATTAAAATCCTCATTTTAGCAAGCCGTTTTTGGTAGCTACTTTCAGATTTCACCCCCTCACAAAAGGCTTCTCTCTCTTTCTGAAAGTGATCATTGCCACAGGCTACAGATACAACTGGCTCTTTTCACAAAGATAACTAATACGGTGACTAAAATACGTCTCCAAAGGAATCGGTGGCTAATTGTAACAGAAGTATTTGGAAGCTACAGAAGAGGGAGACAATGTGTGAAGGCCATTATGAGCAGCTCAAATGCGGACATAGGGGAGGCCGTATCTGTCTCAAGTGATACAGTCTAATTTAAAACACATGTGATTCAAGCACCCACAATAGGAGCCAAGTAGAATCTATACAACTTGGGTCATTTTGTTCAGCAGCTGAGTTCTCCTTACCCACTTAACAAAGAGACAGAGATAGAAGAGAAGATGGGGTAAAGAATGGTGACAGAAATGGATGCACCACTGAAGATATTCTTCCCCATGCTGTTGGTTAATAGCTATGCTTCCCATCTCCCATGTCTTGAAAACCTGACAATTCTGAATTGTATGTGCTCATGTTCAGCTTTCAGGCTTCCCACAGGTTTACCACTGTGAAAATGCTGGACTAGATGGGCCATTGGCCTGATTCAGCAGGCTGTTCTCATGTTAATGTTATTTGGGTACCGGAGAATTCCAGCACCAGTGAAAATCCAAGTGTAACAGAAGAATCTTGTCCCAATTCATAATCTTATGTTTAAAGTTATGACTTGTATGCTTGAGTATGTATCTTTCAATTATTGTGAATGGAATTGAGATGGTAGCAGCCTGCCTTGAACCAGGATCGGCGAAATCACTTTTGGTTTCTCTCTGCTCCTCATTTTTCAAATCTTAAGTTCAGTTCCCCACATTTCCACATCAGTTTGTGATTTTTTTTTCCTTCCAGAAGTCCTCGTGGAAATACATCAGCATTTTAGTGTGCCTTTCTCATAATATACACATTTTTGTCTGCACCTTTCTCTAATATTCATTGCTCCCTATAAATAAAGACACCAGCCACCAAGTAGAGGATGAACACAACACTTTAGTAATGAGAAGTGAGTTTGTAACAAGCACTGAAAGCCAAGATCAGTATTCCTCATCTCAAAGGAGAAGCTGTTCCCTAAGCTGAGTGCCACAACATAAAAGTCCCTCCTCCTGATTGTCACAGGATGGACACCTGCAGTCTGTGGAACAACCGTGTGTGTGTGTGTGTGTGTGTGTGTGTGTGTGTGTGTGTGTGTGATTTGAAGATCTTAGTGTCCAGGCAGGTTTATGCAGGAGATGTTATGCCCTCCTATAACTTGGTCGCAAGTTGTTTTGGACTTTATAGGAAATTTCATAATCTTCAACATGGTCTGTTGTGTGACGAGGCTAACAGAAATCCCCCTAATACGGTAACAATATTTTAGGTTTGGGTTTTTGACATTATTTTGGCCACAACTTTATTTAAATACAATTTTAATTTGAGTGTTGGCTTAGGCTTTTGGTTAACCATTTGTCCTTCTCTTAGAAGGACCATTTTCATCTGCCCCGCCTGGGACAGGACTCACTTCATCTGTCCACTTGGGACAGGACTCAGATCATTTGTCCACTTGGGACAATACCAGCTCCGACTTCCCGATGCGTAAAGGGAAGTCAAATAAACACCCATGGGAGAGGAGGTAGCTGTGCCCAGGCATTCCGCCCTCTCGTCCACGAATGTTCCCCAAGGCTCGTGCTCTGTAATGGCCCCCCAGCCCCGCCTATGGTGGGGATGCAAGGACTAGAGCGAAGGTCCCAGGATTCCTTTAACAGAATACTTCTATGTGGAGCAACATTAAGAAGGGGGGTAGGCATGTGGATGCCACACCCCTCCTTCAACCAAATTCAATAACCAAAAGCCTAACCGCCAACCTAACAAGTTGTGACAATTTGCTAAGCAGTAGGCAAAAACCAAATGGCAAGAGCCAATCAGCCAAATGGCAAAATTCCTACTGGGCCCCTTCAACAGGCGACCCCATGACAGGCAAAGCAATGTCAGGCTAAAACCTGCAAAAGAAAGCGGCGGGCGGGCGGGAGATTCAAACCCCATAGCAAGAGCGGCCAAAAACAAAAATCACTGAGCTTAACTAGGAGCCCTGCTGCCAATCAAATAGCTTAGCTTTACAACCACACCCCCTTAGTTCAGCTCTAACTAACTCAGACCCACCCCCAAACCTTAGGACTTCTTCCAGCCCTTCTGCAACCCACTCTATCTTTTATATTATAAAGTGCTCTAGCATATTGGCAGCCCATGCAGTTATTTTGAAAGCAGTGTTAAAGGCTTGTGGTAAGTGTCTCATTCAGCAGACCTAGCTACTGACTTCCATGCTAGCTGCAGTTCCCAGAGCAGCCATAATGGCCGCCCCACACAAAATGAATTACAGCAACCCAGGTCCAGGCTTGGAATTACCAATGCATGAGGTCACGCAACCTGGATATTCTGACCTAGCAGGGGAGAGCAGCTATCGTATACCCTTGACCGAAGAACGGTACACTCCTTCTATCTGGGATGGTCGTCTTCTTCCACCACATGGAGCGGTGAGGGAGGAAGGGGACACCCGCCTAGCCAGCCAGATCAGCCGAATCAACCCTGGCGATCATTGGGGTGACAGCCAGATCGCCCTCACATCCGTAACCTGGATATTCTGGTCCAGAAACAATTGTTCCTGGCACATCAGCCCAAACTGGTAAAAGACACTCCTTGCTACTTCAACCACTTGGGCAGCAGTAGCAAGGAGATTGCTTCATTATATTCTCTTCTTTCTTTGAATCGACATTATATTTTATTACTGTGTTCAAAAGTTCTATATGTCATTGCAATTTGTAAATGATTTGTGTCAAGCATACTTTGCAGAGTATGCGTGTTAATGGTCCTGAATTTTCCATTGTGTACGAAAGTATAGTTCTTCCCCCGAACCCCCAAAATAGAAATAAAAATGTCCAGCCACCTGATGATGCCAACTTTGTGGGAAAGAGAGCAAAAGCAGGGAGAAAACAAGGAATTAAAAATAGATTTGCAATTTGTCTTTATTTGGTGTCCATTATTTTCAAGCTATTTGATAAAAATAGTACACTATAAAAAGATTCAAATGGGATTGATTTCCCTACTTTTCAGTCTACAATGCTTTCAGAGGATTGAGGGTGACAGCAGAATGCTATAAGCCAAAAGAACAACCGCCGTATTATTATAAAAGGGAAGTTTTCAGTTAAGGGCTGAAGTACCTGAAATAGGTACAAAGTTCTAGTAAGTGAAGTGAAATTAACAAAAGTTAACAAAATCTCAATGATGTGCTATCCATTTGTAGGCTAACAATTTTTAAAAGAACGGTAGTTGAATAGTTAAAATCAGTACACTGCTCACATTTCTTGCTTCCCTTTTCCCCTCTCTCCCTTTCCCACAATTCCTCTGTCTCCTCAGTTTCCTTCTCAGTAGTCTCCTCTCTCCACCGATGGTAGACAGCCACACATTTTCATTGATCGATTCATTCCTCAGTTCCCCACTTCATTTCTCCCTTTCTTTTCAGACCCTTTACTTTCCCCTTAAACCACTGCCTATCTGACACTGGTTTGTACCTGAGATTATAGAAAAACCCACAATCCCCCCCCCCCCGGTCTAAACCTGCAATCCTGTCCCCTCTTACCTGGGAGTAAGCCCTACTGAATTCAATAGGACTTACAGCTAATTATAAATGGTTAGGCGGCTTGCCCTGCTGGTCTCTCTTGGCTGTCACAAAATTGGTTAATATGCTTCCATTCGCTCTGAGACTTCACTTTTTTTGTCATCATTTCCCCTGAGTTGCAAGTTTTCTCCTGAAGGCTCCATGACACCCATTACAAATGGAGACTTTCAATTGGAAGGTTATTGCTATTTCTTACTTCGGCTATTTACGTACATTCATTTCATTTTTTTTAAGGGGCGGAAAATCAAGTTAACTTTTCGTGCTTAAAATATTTTGTAGAATGATCTACATTTTACGAGTCAACGACTTCATTTTTAAAACACCATCTGTATATTAAAAAGTAGCTTAATTTATCCTCCGAGACTGACATCTTGGCCTATAGCGCAGCTTTGCTATGACAGTGATGGAAGCAGCCATGGAAATAATATTAAAAGGCCTGTAAGAGCTGGATAGAGGGGGGGGGGTTAAACCATTCACACTTTGCATTGCATATTTGCATATGCACATGATGGTTTTGAAACACAGCCTGGCTGAATAAAATGCAGATAACACTAAGTGGAACTCAGAGCTATTTTTCTAGCCCAATTATGTTTTTTGAAGCCCCAGAAAATGGAAACATCTGCTGGAGCTACAAATAGCTGCTCACTGGCTGAGAACAGCGGGAGAGCTCACGGTTAATCATCTGTGCTCCTAGCAAGAATCACTTTAGCCAACATGAATGAGTAAAGAGGTTTTCAGGAGTCGGAGTGATAATGGAGTATCTCTATCCATAAAGCAGGTAGGGTGGGGAGACCCACACTTCAGTGCAAGAGGAGAGACTTCTCCTTGCCGGGAAGTGTGTGTGTGTGAGAGAGCGTACCTTACTACTCAAAACAGGATGTCTGCAAATGGGTGCTACTTGGTTTCTTTGTAAATCAGATATTGAATAAGCAGCGCTTGTTGTGCAGGCAGGTGTCAGAATGAAGGAAATCAATTGGCGAGTTGTATTTAACTAAGATGTAAGAAAGTAGAGGAGAACCAAAGTCAACTTAGGGCAGTTTTGAAAAAAGGAAGGTAGCAAGATTTATGCTTATTTTAACGCACTGCATTGCAAAAAGTAATTTGCATTTATACTGACAGAGGATTATCATATTCAGA
Organism: Zootoca vivipara; assembly: GCF_963506605.1. NCBI lineage: Eukaryota > Metazoa > Chordata > Lepidosauria > Squamata > Lacertidae > Zootoca > Zootoca vivipara. The sequence continues at coordinate 14,549,581 of NC_083282.1, read as the reverse complement.
GAGAGAGGATATAAGAAGGGAGCTTAGTGAATCAAAACGAGAGTATTATATTCTGCTCCAAGATGGCCTCTTTAACCATATCCCTGTTATTCATGCATTATCAATAATACTGTAGGGATCATTGCACATGCATCCCTGTGTCTTAAACTTATCCCTTCTTCTACCTAAAGCTAATTATCAACATACCTCTAACAGAAGTGCTATCTAAATTAACCAATGGAATATTTGTTTCATTTCATTTTGATGAATATTCAGTTTATAATACAAGCTCTCCAAACCCTTAAAATTAAGCAAGTTGAACAATCCCTACGAATATGGTATGTGAAGTATAGACTAGTTGAAAAAAATGCACAGTGGACTTAATGTAATTCTTTAGAAGTCCATCCAGCTTACAAGCCTAATTATTCTTGCTTAGGTACTGTGGAGGATTCATCTCATGCATCCCTCATGCGTTCCTCCTTCTCAAACTGCTTGCCCAAGGTCTTGGAAGGTGTCAAATTTCCTTTCCGCATTGTCTCCAGTCATGTTAGAAGATCAACAATTTCATATTCGTCTTCCTTAAGAATTCTTGTGTGGACACCATCTATATCTGGTGTTTTGTACATTTTTAATTTGTCAACAAGCGCTAGAACTTTGTCTCTCGTCACCACTATTTGCCACAGTTTGTCTGGGCCAAGCCGGCAGGCCTGGTCCTTGCTCAAGATAACCTACCACTTAGCCAGGCCAAATGATTATGAATCCAGATATCCAGCCAACCTGGTGTAGCTGTATCTCCCTGAAGGTTGTTGAAGGTTGAAAGAGAGGGGAGATTCCGTCTTCATGTTGAGCTACATTGTGGTAAGAGATGGGAGAGGAAAGTTTTGAAAGTGGATCTTTCCTTGTGTTGTGTTAACCTACTCTGCCATTGAAGGCATTTAATAGAGGGAGAGAGAAGAAGAAGAAGAAGATAAAAAAAAATCTATATATGCAAAGTTCGGTGCACTTGAATTTATACCATATTTGGAAACCAAGTCTCATATGGCACCGTCCTCTGGAGTAGACAGTCAGCTATAAATGCCAAGTTCTTTGCATAAAGGATGTAACTAGTAATACATGGGAAGCTTTTATGACCCATCTGAAACCAAATGGAGCAACAGCTGCAAAGCACAAAATGCCCTTTCCACTGATGCAAAGGTGATTTCAGATTAATTCAATATTTCTTTACTCCATATCTTCTCAGCAGCAACAAGATTGCACAGGGTCATAGTCTGATCTCACCTTAAGACTCTGACCGTGTTAAAATTGTTCCCACATGATGCTATGTCTTCTTTGAGCACTTTCTGACTTTCGTGCTATTTTTAACCCCCCACCCCACCTCTAGGAGTCTATTGATTCATACTTGATAGAGCTGGTTGTTTAGTTTCCTGTAATTGCAAGGTTATTTCTGGCGCAACGTGTCTCTCTCTGTGTTTTTCACCTGCCTTTCCTCCACTAAGAGATCTACCGGTGCTTTTGAAGCAAAATAAAAATAAAGCTCTGTTCTGCTTCCCTATCAAGTTCAGTATAAAGGGCTGTGCTGTTTAAACGACTGTGGAATAAGGTATCATTTTAAAAAATGGCAGCATGATCAGGCATTGAAATCTGATCCAAAACTATAGTTCGTTTGCCTCCTATCCATGTCTCTACGAAAATGTGAAAAGCTTAGGAATCAATGGAACTCCCTGGTGCCTTGTAGATGCAGTCAATTCACACATTCATATTTATTCCATTAAGTGTAGCACTCCAGAGTTCCATCTCTAAGTTACCAGCATGTTAACAAGCTCTGAACCACCAGAAGCTTTCTCATAACTGCATCAGGCACAGGTCCAATCCTGCTTGGCTCTCCCTATCTGCTACATACTGTTCCTTACTTCCAAAGTGCCTCACCTTAAGCCTCATCGTTTGAAGTTATGTACTAGCATACTTAGGTGATGATTCAGATTTGTGAATGGACCATCCCCAGAATTCTAAACTACAATGCTTTACAACTGAGAAATTTCAAAGGGCTGGCGAGCATAGCTGCCAAGTTTTCCCTTTTCTCACGAGGAAGCCTATTCAGCATAATGGAAAATCCCTGAAAAAAAGGGATAACTTGGCAGCTATGCTGGCGAGTCATCCTGTGATGAGCATGCAAACTGTGAGGGGAGAGAGACTGTGTGTTAGCCAGTAGGAAATGGCTTTTCCCACCAGCCTGGTCCCACCCTTCAGCCCAAGGAACCTTCAGAAGGGCATCGCTGCCACAGGCATTATGTGTATGTGTGTTTTCATGAGCTGAATAGAGTGGAAGATTATAAGTCATGGGGGTGTGGACAGTGTGTGTATGAACTTAACAGTGCTTAGTTTATTTTTGGCTGCTATTTTGCTAATGCTCTTGATGTTGTTTTATAGATTATAAAATGCTGTATTGATTTGTTAATCGTATAATATGACTTTAATTGAGACGTTTAGCCCTTTTTTGTCGTTGCTTTGCCCACATATAGAGTGTCTGTCTTTGTATGGTACCTTGTTGTGTCATCCGTCCAGGACGGCGGAGGGCATAGCTTGAAAACACAGCTTGGTGAAAGCGAATCCTATCACTCTAGGATGTGTGTGAATGCCAAGGACTGAGAACCAGCCTTCGGTCAGACCTTTTCACAATCCCAAATATCCAAGGAGAAGCTTATCCCCTCAACAAGTGGACTTGATCCTTGCAAAATGTAAGCAACTCACTCCTCTTCCCACAAATAAGACTTGGGCAGGAGACACAGCTGAAACAAATACCTATAATAAGATAATAATAATAATAATAATAATAATAATAATAATAATAATAATAATAATAGCTGTAACAAATGTTAAATTTGTCATTTGTCCAGGCCGGGGAGGGCAGGGTACAATTAAATTTATTATTATTATTATTATTATTATTATTATTATTATTATATGCACTGCTGTTTTTAGCCCTTTCACCCACACTGAGACTTTTCTCCCTCCACCTCGATAAACAGCAAAACTCAAAAAGCCCAGAAAGCATGCCCCCTTTTAACTATGTTTCACCCTCTTGTATTTGAATTCCTCATTAATCTATTCTTTCAAAAATTCTGAGCATAGAGGAGCGCACGACACATCAAATCTGCAATAATGATGCTCTTATTTTCAGAAGAGGTGAAAAGCATGCAATTTACTCTGTGTGACATTTCTTCTGCCAACCAAAGATAAAATAGCTATTTCCAACCTCTGTGGCTGTATGGAGTTGATGAAATTGTCTAGTCTTGAATGCATTTTATTTTTGTTGAAGCTTCACTATTTTTGTTGCTGTGTTCCCCCCCCCCCAACAGTGCCAATGCACACATACAGAAAGAGCAGTGGAAATATGCTGTGACTTTCACCCACCAGAAAACATTTCCTCCAGAATTTACAGCTCTGTGTCAGAAACTGGTAGCTCCAGGATTGTGCGTGTATTATTTCAAGTATCAGCTTTGCACTGCAGCATGGTTTGTGTGATTTGTGTGATATGGGCAATATTACAGAAATGGCTTGGAGCAAAAGGGTGCAGAATTTATTATTTGCTTGATTTCACCACATCTGTTCTTGCAAAATAAAAAAAATGCCCCCCTACCCCACCCTCCCTCCCCTATTCTAAAAACAACAAAATCCTCACAGCCTTTGGTTTGATACAGCAGGATACAGTGGAACCTCGGTTTACGAACACCTCGGTTTACGAATTTTCGGTTTACGAACGCCGCGGACCCATCTGGAACGGATTAATCCACTTTCCATTACTTTCAATGGGAAAGTTCACTTCAGTTTATGAACGCTTCAGTTTATGAACAGACTTCCGGAACCAATTACACCCATGCTTCGGGTTAAGTACGCTTCAGGTTGAGTACTCCGCGGACCCGTCTGGAACGGATTAATCCACTTTCCATTACTTTCAATGGGAAACTTCGCTTCAGTTTATGAACGCTTCATTTCATGAACAGACTTCCAGAACCAATTGTGTTCATAAACTGAGGTACAACTGTATTTGTTTCATTACATATATAAGACCTTCTAGATAATTTAAATGTATGTGTGTATGTTTCTTTTGTGCTGGTGGGGTCGATTGGGGAGCCTGCCCTCGGTGCTGGAAATTTCCTGTCTCTTGGGTGCCTCAGAGGCATCTGCAATACTGAAATGGAATCCTGGAACAAAGCGTGGAGCTTCAAATTGACACACTTAAGAGCTAAAAGTTGTTCTTCCTCTTTTTAAATTTCACTCCAGTCTCTGGATCATACTTAATTTATAGCCCTTTTTTCTGCAACAAAGGGACAGCTGAGTGCTATATAAAACAGTAAAGCAATAGCAGTGATAACAAGCAGCTGATTGAGGATGACAGGCCTCTCTAAAATTTATGAGATGACGTGAAGTGGAGTAGCTCCTTGTTTAAAGATTTACGGCCAATTTCAAAAATATCTTCCATTACCCATCGACTTGGGAAATCTCGATTTAAGCACATCCATCCATACAGAGGACTTCTGACGGTATAACATAATATGTTTACCTTATCTTTTATAAAATGTGCATGAGTGTCTCTTAGTATTACAACATTTGCTTTAGTAATAATAAAAATGTCCAAACTGACAAGTCACGTTGACTGCAAACTGCCGTCGTATTAAACCAAGATTTACCAAAAGTTCATGGCAGATCAAGAGAATTACTGAATTATATCTCAGGCTTCCCCGGTTGCATAGGTAAGTCTGCCCAGAGCATAAATCAACAGCACGGGCTGACCAAAGCTTTCATTTTCCCACTGGAGCTGCTGAACTATCACCTTTCATAATAAAATGGTTGCCATCCTGTACTGCAACTGGTGAGACACAGATTCAAATCCATATTCAACCGCAAAGCTCAACGGATGGGCCAGTCATGATCTCTTAGCCAGTTGTATCTCAACTAGGATGATAAAATGGTCATGGGGTGATAAAATGGGAGAGGAGAAACCATCTACACTATCCTGAACTCCCTGGAAGAAGAGAGGGATAAAAATATTATCTATATAATCTAGTCCAGCTCCCTGCAATTTCTAATTGACAAAGTTCCATCCGTTATTTGTTTATTTATGTATTTGTTTTATTTACTTATAGTTGCTCTTCTATTCAAAAATGTAGGTAAACCATGAAATGTCACATGGGTTTGGGAATGAGTGGAATATTGCCACACCCAAGGTATCGGAATATATTGAACAATTAATTTGCATGAAAGCTTGGTATAGATTTCCAATGCTGTTCCAAAGGTTATTTTGAACTGCTGCTTGTGGTGTTAAATTAGATCTGTGGAAGACAAATGTCAAGTTATAAATAGTATGGCTTAACTTAATCATAACATTGTTAAAAAAATGCTCTTGTAACAATCAATCAACTACAATTAACAATTACCAATCAGAAATGACATGCAGAACAGATAAACACATCAATCTTCCATTCTCTTGCATTCCGATGCTAAATACACATGAGAAAGCCACAGGTTCTCTACCACTGAGCTGAACAAGCTGATCAAGATGGGAGTATTCCCTGACTATTAGTAAATAATGAAGCAGTTCTTGTGTACATGGGGAAGCTGATTCAGGTTGTGGATAAAGCATTGGGATAGATCCGTAGTCTATTGGGTACCCCATCAAAGAGATCCAGGAAGGGAAGTCTCTGTCCGGAAGTCCACAGGGGGCCATAGTGGTGGTTCTGATGGGCTCACTTCAATTTGATCTACTTCATAGGGTGACCCTGTCAGTTTGCATTTCTTAGTGCAGAAAGTATTGGTCTGATATGTAGAGATCTTTCCTATTCTACTTAATTCAGGAAGCTTCTGGAAGCTTCTCTGTGTGAAAGAAACAAGCAGAGGGTTCATGATGTTTGGGTTATTTCTTCAGAGAAGCTGAGTACAGCTGGCTTAAACTGGCTCTGTTATCTCTTCTGTCAAGGTCATGCTGACCATAAAAGAGGCCAGAAGGATACAGGGTTTCTCTTTCTCTTTCTATCTCTTTTCCTTCTGGTGTGGTGTTCTGTACATACCATGTTTCTCCAAAAATAAGACACTATCTTATATTTATTTTTCCTCAAAAAAAAAAAAACACGGTGGCTTATTTTCAGGGGATGTCTTATGGCTTATTTTCGGGGTATGGCTTATTTTAGGAGAAACACTAATTATTTTAGTGTTATGGTTTTAGACTTATTATAAGTTACTTTAAGTTTACATCAAGTCTGCAGCAACTGGATTTCTTATGGACAGTGCCAATGCTGAATGTACCGTGTTTCTCATATTATAAGACATGTCTTATATTTATTTTTTCCTCAAAAAAACACACTATGGCTTATTTTCAGGGGGTGTCTTATTTTTTTTCTTCCTCCTCCTGCCGCGGCCGGCATTGCTGCTGCACCTATCACTATGTCTTATTTTCGGGGTATGGCTTATATTCCTTGAATGCTTAAAAATCCTGCTATGGCTTATTTTATGGGTATGTCTTAAAATATGAGAAACAGGGTATTGGATTTGCGACCATTATGCTCATTTGCCTTCAGTACTTTAGCCACCTCATGAGAAGAGAAGACTCCCTGGAAAAGACCCTGATGTTGGGGAAGATTGAGGGCACAAGGAGAAGCGGACAAAAGAGGACAAGATGGTTGGACAGTGTTCTCGAAGCTACGAACATGAGTCTGACCAAACTGCAGGAGGCAGTGGAAGACAGGAGTGCCTGGCGTGCTCTGGTCCATGAGGTCACGAAGAGTGGGACACGACTAAACAACTAAACAACAACAACAACAAAAGCAGTAAAGCTCTGCTGGATGAAATACAATTGCTTCTGGTCTATTATTTTTTTGGAATCCTGCAATGTGTTTAAGTTTTTACTCTGCTAACTATACATGGGAACCTGCTCTGGATCAATATTGAGTAGAATTTCAATGACCCAGGGATGACCCAGCCTCCTATGAGTCAGCAGGCAGGTTGGCTGATACTCAATGCCTTCACCAGGCATCCCCAAACTTCGGCCCTCCAGATGTTTTGGACTACAATTCCCAGCTTCCCCGACCACTGGTCCTGTTAGCTAGGGATCATGGGAGCTGTAGGCCAAAACATCTGGAGGGCCGCAGTTTGGGGATGCCTGGCCTTCACCAAAACCTCACCCCAAGCAAAATTGCTCTACGGTATAGATGGGATTTTGTGGAAATCAGATAAATTGTATCTGATCTTGAAAAAAGAAGTTCATCTACTGGCTGCCTATACCTTGCATACAGAATCTTTTTTAGAGCATCACTAGAGGAGAAACTTGCATTTTCTGCTTGGTTGTCCCTAAATTAGCTATTACATACCTAACCAAAACCACAATATTAGGGGGAAATTAATAGGTGGATAAGGACCACTGGTCCATATAATAAATATTTGAAACCAAATATTTTATGTTAGTTGGGAGCAGAATCATATTTATGCAGCCTAGCTAGAAATGAACCAAATAATCAGAGATGGCGATGACTTGGTCCCAGTGGCTAACACTAAGCATCCCTTTTGAGGTTACATTTTGGATGTGAGAACCAGTACAGTGTGTTTCACTCCCACTGTTCTCATCTCAATTTTTTTTAATCTAAATACATTTAATTAAGTAGTATCTAAATGTGTATTTTCCTGATAGGTGAATGTGGAGGTGGGACAGAATTGAATTAGAGATGAACATATGTATATGGGACATATAGATTGCCAACAGACTGATTTGATCCACACTTAGAAGAATCTAAAAAATTGTGTCTTCTTCCTACACTAGCATCACCTTAAAGCTGGAATTACTTTGGCAAGGAAAGAAGGTATATTGCAGACATCTCCCATCTGAATCCAATCATCCAATCTTCTCTCCAAGTTTCAGGAGGAAAAATAACACCCCATCTCCCCAGCCAGCATTCTGAAACCTTTAAATATATGTGCTTACTCAGTGTTCCAGATACAAATGTCTGAGTCAGTTTTGCAGTTGGAGTCAGATAGGTAAAGAGCAACCATTAAACGTCATAAGTTTTAAATATATATTGCGCTATGAAGCACCTGCTTTTACAGAAGACTAGTAATGCAATACAATGTCCTCGAAACCTTTCAACTTTTTGAGGCGTGGCAGAGAAGGCTGTGGGGTTGCTTCTAGAAGACTATCTCCCTAAATATCAGGATCTGGAGAGGGAGGTTTCTGGAGACTGATAATGGGAGAAAGAGTCTATCTGACTGCTTTCTGAAAGAGTCCACTACAATGCAGTCTGGTCTGCCTCCAATGGCCCACACAATGTCTGCTGCCATCGCCTCAAGAGTTACAGTAGAACTACCCCTCCATTTTCTTAAAAACCTCAAGGCTTGGCATGAATTTGCTGTAAATAAGAGAAGTGTGGGGCTGGCCTTGGTCTGAAAATGCTGGCAAAGTAAAATTCAAGCCACTTTTCATGAACCATGTAAAATCATGACCAGGGAAGGATATTATTCAGGCTTCCCTTTTTTATTCTACAATACAGTGTAGAGTGAATTCTACTCCCCACTCTGATAGCCTGTGAGGAAGCACTCCTAAGGTTGGCTAATACTATACATTACATAACCTTCTTTCTAAACCAGCTACCCTTTACATCTGAAGTGTACAACGTAGTTCGCTCTTTCTCATATTGTTGAGATGTAATTCGCTCTTTCTCATATTGTTGCCTGCAACACAATCTTTGACTTGTATGATGATAATTGAAGATAAATTCTCTTTCTCACTGGTTGTTTTGCTTGCATTCATTGTATTTTCCCCAGGGTGCCCCGTTTCCGTCAACACACTTCTCAGTTCAGATTCCTCGCATGTTGTGGATTGTGACTCTTGGAAAAAAAATTATTTTTATTTTTTGTTTGGTGTTCTTTTCGTTCTCTTTCCATGCATGTCAACTATCTTCAACTTTGCCCGGCTTCCATTTCTGCAGCTGCACTAGTTATGAATGTCACATTCCTGCAATGACAGTTTCTCCTGTTGGTTTTTAATGTTGACTTATTGAGCCCTTGACAGAATCTCTTTCTTTCAGGGGTTCCAGTGCTTTTCATCCCTGCCATAATAACATAGTATGATTTAGAACATCTATGATTTGCATCCAGTGGTGCTCTTCCATTCAGAGAAAGGCCTTTGAACCATCATGAGGAGGTAATTCTTATAGATTGTCCCACACCCCTCTCCAAATCTGATCCAGAGGACTGGGGGCACTCACCAAAACATCATGGAAGATGACAGAGAGAAGAACACCATTGGTTGCAAGCAACCCAAATTGCCACATCTATTTTATTCTGTAAGATGTGGGCCTTGTTAGGTTGAAATGTGGGATAAAATGGCATGAATATAATGAGCTGGGATTTGAATGAAGACAATGGTAAATAAGTTCAGGTCATAAATAGACGATCAAAGGGGCTGAGCAACATTTTAGCGGCTTCTGATTTTCACACAGAAAAATATATATTTAATGAAGGTAGGCTTTTTCACTGAATAAGTAGGGTGAAAGGTATCAGTTGGTATCAGTGGAATGAAATGGTAAGTTTTGGGCCAACCCCGTCATTTACACCGATAAATGCAAATTAAGCACATACACATAACGTTGTTTGCTGCCTTGTCTCTGTGTAGGAAACACTGGGAATTCAAAACTAAATGGTTGTATGTAAAGGGTTGTATGTTAGAGATCAGGGCTGGCTGTGTAATTAAGCAGAGTGAGGAAGCTTCGAGAAGCAGATGTTGGTGAGATGGAGTGGGGAGCACTTGCAAAGTAATGAAAGAATCATATGTCCTTCTGCCCTCAGGTGCGGTGGAGGATGCCATAGTTAAGGAGGACATCACCCTTTACTTCACCTCAAGCCACATAACATCTTGGCTGACCCTGTAGAGAAGGCTATCCAACTTCAAGTGGAAATGGCCATAAAATCACAGTCCATTATAATCACTTGCTACAAGGCTGTAGCTTTAATTCGTGTGTGTGTGTGATCTTCAAAGTGCTGAGCAAATGTTAGAATAATTCATTGTTTGAACCATTTTACGGTAGATTCCAGGAAAGGTGGCATTCAATTCAGAATTACTTTCGCCATTTAAAAAAAAGAAAATCCCTTTCCCCATTGCTATCTTCATCTACAAGATCAGAGAGAAGTCATCAGCTTTTGAGATTTGCCTGTATAACAATATAAAGATGGGATGTCTCATTACAGGTATCAAACTTTATTAGCAGGAGATATCACTTTAATTAATAAAAAATATCTCTATCCCCCCCCCCTCCTATGGAAATGGGATGCTTCGGGGAAGTGGTAATGGCATGTTGTGCCATCAGCTCCTAGGCAACTTATTTAAATTCAAAAAGCAGCAGAGCAAAGACATTAGAGTCTGATTACTGTTTGATGACTGGTGAGAATGGAGGTGGGTGGTTTAGTTTTTCTAGATCTGAATGGAGTTTTGTATTCAGTGCAGTGACATCCTCATCATTCAATGGGACAGAATCACACACACAAAAGCAGCAGCAGCAGCAGCAACAACAACAACAACAACAGGTCTTCTAGCTTATTCTTGTTATGCTGCTCAGCATGTAAGGCATAAGAGAGAGTGTGTGAACCTTTTAATCCCCTCCCCCTTAAGATTTCCCTCCTTGTACAAACAACAGCTATGGGAGAAAGGGTGCTGAGGGCTATGGCAGGGGGAGAAATGGTTAAACCAGGGGTCAGCAAACTTTTTCAGACCTTGTGGGGGGGCCGGACTATTTTTTGAAACAAAAATAATGAACGAATTCCTATGTCCCACAAATAACCCAGAGATGCGTTTAAAATAAAAGCACACATTCTACTCATGAAAAAACATGCTGATTCCTGGACCGTCCGTGGGCTGGATTTAGAAGGCGATTGGGCCCGATCCGGCCCCCGGACCGTAGCTTGCCTACCCATGGGTTAAACTCTCCCTTGCACCCACTGCAGTTCTGATGCTACTGAGCCTCATTGCAGGATGTTTGTGTAAGATGTTTTATGATGTGACCCCAAATGGGATGCTGCCACCCTGTTTAAAATCGTGAGTCCATTGGAGTTCTTCCCACTATCTGAACCAAGCAGAAATAAATCAGACAAGTTTGAAATAAAGTTTCAGACAAGTTTGAAATAAAGTTTTTATTAAGCTACAGCTGCAACAAACACACCAAAGAAAGAACAATGCAGACAAAGCTATTGGTTCTTCGAACACATCATGTTCTTTTAGCTTGAAAGCACAGGTGACCTCTGATTGCCCCAAATACAGGTCTCTCCTCGGGTCCTTTAGTCAATTCTATATTAAAAAAATCCTGCCAAGCATCTTCTGTGCTTTTTTGGGGGGGAAACAAACAACAAAAGGAAGAAGCCAGAAGAGAGAAGAAAAATCAGGTGCACCAAGTGCTCATAATACTGTATTTTTGACCTCTTCTGGATCTTTGTGTGCATTTTCTTCAAAATGCTATGTGAAGTTGGTATCAATTTACTGTAAACACATTTTGCTCTTTATTGAGAGTGTCCATTGGAGTGTTCAGCACCGGACTGTACTATGTTGGCTACCCCTGATTTATTCATTCATTCATTTAGTGTATTTATATACTTCTTTTCGGGTGGACCTCACTAAGCACTTTGCATAATAATATTACCGCAATAAGGAACACTTTTTTTTTTTTTACCATAGAAGAGAAAGACAACTTTTTATTGTTTAGAAAAGACTGTGGCTGCTTTTTCTCCCCTTGGGGCAAGGTGGTATTTCAGGTGCCCCTGTGGGGGCTGTGGGGTGAGGGAGAAGCCACTATAGTCTATTTCTTTCCATGGTATGTTGTAATATTGTACCCATGCTGAATATTTTTGGAGTGACCTATCAGAGACTAAAGAAGAGAAAAAAAACCCCAATTTACTATGCTGGAGCTCTGCTGGAATGCCTATTAATAAAATAATCAATGTATCAGGAAGGCATAGCTGCCAAGTACCCCGTTTTCTCCGGGAAAACCCCGATTTTACTTACCTTTTCCCGGTGGTCCCCCGTATCACTTCGTCTCCCGTTTTTCTCTGTTATTTTCTCCTGCCGGCGGCCATTTTTTTCTTTCCGATTTGCCCTTATATGGGCACCAAAAATGGCCATCGCCAGCTTCAAAAGTCGCATCTACGCATGTCCAGAAGTGCATAGAGGCGACTTCCGGTGTCGGCGGCGGCCATTTTTGGTGCCCATAGATGGGCGGAGCGACACCGAAAGTTGCGTTGACGCACTTCCTGACATGCGTACAAGCAACTTTCGAAGCCGGTGGTGGCCATTTTTTGTGCCCATAGAAGGGCAAAGTGACACCGGAAGTTACGCCAACGCAACTTCCGGTGTCACACGGCTGCCGGTCCTGGATTCTGCAGTCCGGGACTTGGAAGGTAAGCAGGATGGGGATTTTCTATGTACTGATATTCATTTCTGCTTATGTTCCTAACCACTTTTGACTATGATTTTGTGTTCGTCCCATGTTTCTTGGTTTCCGTAATTTTAAGCCCCGAGTTTAGTCCCTTTTTCTACATGCAAGCTATCAAAACATATAGCAAATTCTAGTGCTACATCCCAGGCACCTGCTATTTACACCCCAACACCCACACACCCAATCACATTAATTATCTCTTGCAGTCAATGCCATGCTTAGTTTCGCACTAAGAATCACACATGCACATTTCTGCACAGCACTGCCTTCAGCTCTCCCAGTGTGGGGTTGGGAGTCCAAGAAGAAATAGATAGGATAGATAGATAGATAGATAGATAGATAGATAGATAGATAGATCCAGTACTAATGTGATACAGATGTCCTTCTCTTCCAGGCCATCATCATCAGTAGAAGTTCTACTACTATTTATTTCCTGCCCTGCACCTTAAGGTCCCAGGGCGTGCTACAACAATTAAAACACAATATCACACCGTATTAAAACACAATTATTACCCAACCTTAAAAACAATTTAAAATGACCTAAACCTTCCGCTTCTCGGTCTTACACGTTTGAGCCCATCACTCTGAGCAGAAAATGTGGCAGGCACCCGACCACAAATCCTTCCAGGAAATCAGCACCTACATTTCACAGGCAAGGAATTCGAGCAAAGGGACAGTGGCTTCTGCAACATTTCCTGGGCTGCCTAGGTGCAGCACAGGCTTTAAACCTGGAAGTGCACAGTCTCCATGGTTACGCTCGTCTTCAGAGCTCTGAAAACAACCACAACTAATGACAAGCTTTACTTCTGAGGTGCGGTGGCAGCAGTGGAGGCAAGGAATAGACAAGCAAAGATTTGAGGGGCTGCATTAGAAAGAAAGGGGGGCCACCGAGTGCCGTCTGTTTCATGTATGTACAGAATTAATCAGTAGAATGAATAGGATAATGACAACAGCACAAGCCTAGATATCAAGGATGGCTACGTTTTTTGGTCCAACCTCCGGGGTGCACGTGCCCGCTAAGGATGTGCCCAAAAGTGAATGCAGCTTCACTCTTGCATGATCTCTCTATCACACACACACACTCACCTGACTCATGTAAATGAGCTAAGGAAGGTTTTTCTCTCACCTTCTCCCACCTCATCAAATTGTTGATGGCTAGAGGAAAACAGACTGATGAAGTCACATGGCTATGGTGCAGAACTAGGACTTGGAAGACCAGAAAAGTTAAACTACTTACGGTACAATTTACAATCTGTTTTTTTGCCTTTTCATACATTACACTTTTTTTGCTACATGAAAATAATACCCAGATCTCTATCTCTATCTCTATCTCTATCTCTATCTCTATCTCTATCTCTATCTCTATCTCTATCTCTATCTCTATCTCTATCTCTATCTCTATCTCTATCTCTATCTCTATCTCTATCTCTATCTCTATCTCTATCTCTATCTCTATCTCTATCGGACATGGCACTGGCCGACCAACCTAGGCACTTGTGTGATATAAAATACTTCATGCATGATATGGTATACATATGTCCCAGTTGAAGTTTATTTCAGTTTAGGGAAAGGTAATGCATGCATCTTAAAAAGCAGAGACATCACCTTGCCAATCAAGGTGCGTATAGTTAAAGCTATGGTTTTCCCAGTAGTGATGTATGGAAGTGAGAGCTGGACCATAAAGAAGGCTAATCGCCAAAGAATTGATGCTTTTGAATTATGGTGCTGGAGGAGACTCTTGAGAGTCCCATGGACTGCAAGAAGATCAAACCTATCCATTCTGAAGGAAATCAGCCCTGAGTGCTCACTGGAAGGACAGATCGTGAAGTTGAGGCTCCAATACTTTGGCCACCTCATGAGAAGAGAAGAAGCCTTGGAAAAGACCTTGATGTTGGGAAAGATGGAGGGCACTAGGAGAAGGGGACGACAGAGGACGAGATGGTTGGACAGTGTTCTCGAAGCTACGAACATGAGTTTGACCAAACTTCAGGAGGTAGTGGAAGACAGGAGTGCCTGGCGTGCTATGGTCCATGGGGTCACAAAGAGTCGGACACGACTCTACGACTAAACAACAACAATGCATGAAATGACCCCCAAATACTGTAGCTTATATGTCTTCCTCTCATCTTAGTAGCAACTACCATTCAGAAAACACATGTGATACAGCTCTCCTAGGACTGGACTGAGATGGGTGATGGGGCACCATGTGTGGGAAAGCACCACTACCACCCAAACTCGTTGCTTGTTGAAAGCTATCTTGTCCAGTGAAATGGTTGACACCTAGTCTCCCTGACATAAACTTCCTACATGCATGGATTTTTATCAAGTAGCTCGAAGGCAAAGGGATTTTATGTGCCTGAAGTCTCATCTGCTCCTGAGCCAACTTAAACTAGAACTGTAAATAATGAACTAGGTGGAAAGTGGATACAGTTTCCCCAGCCCAAAACTATAATTCTCTTAGGCAGACTCCACGGCCTGGACTGCTGCTAGGAAGACCCTGCCATTTACGGTGGACCAAAGCAAGGCTAGGTGAAGTGAAGAACTATGAAAGTCTGAAGTCACCAGTCAGTCTACATGGACTGTGAGGGGCAAGCACTTTCTAGTCTTCTTTTCATTTTTGAAGCTTAGCTCTTTAGTTGAGTACACCCTAAACACACATGAGAATTGGAAGTGCGATACAAAACAAGTTCAAAATTGTGTTGGAAATGTAAAGAGAAGGAGGGTACTTTTCACCATATGTGGTGGAGATGTACTTTGGTAAAGGCTTTCTGGGAAATGATATATAATGAACTAAAGAAAATGGTTAAAAATACATTTGTTAAAAAAACCCAGAAGCCTTTTTGTTAGGTTTAACAGGTGAAGAGTTACCAAGAGAAGATAAAGAGGGTCCTCCCTCCAAGAGGGCACATGTTGCGGTGAGACCTGGAAACTGACACCCTGTGTTGTGGGTGGATAAGATTGGTCAGCCACAACACCTGATTGGTAGGTCCCTCAATGTTGGGGTTCAATCTGGCCAATGGGCGCAGTCCAAATGGATCGAGGGACCTATATATTCACATGCACGTGACCCAGAGCTTCCTCTTTCGGTGAATGGATTCAGAACACCCACCCACCTCTCCCTACTTTTAGGGCTTGTTGCGCTTGAACTTGCTATGCCGTTGTGTGTCGTCTGTCATTGGGACAGGGGCACAGCAGGAATTTCCCACACTTGGCTGATTGGCTGGTGCCATTTGGGTTTCGCCTGCCGCGTAGCAAATTGTCACAATTTGTAAGGTTATGGATAGGCTCTGGTTCAGGTGATAGGGATGGGGGAACACTCTCGCCATCCCTATGTGAAGGGTATTCCGTTAACCGAATCCAGGGACTCAATGGTTTGGTCAACCCTGTGAGGGGGTTGTGCCCATGCTAGAGTCCAGGGGGACACCTGGGTGGTGACATAGTCTGTTTCCGGCTTTCCGCCTATCCAGGTGTTCACCTTAGGCTGACCTACAATAGAGCTCTGGGTCAGCGCTACCTGCAACAGTGCAGGGAGGTAGACGAACCAGAGCCTATGCAACCACTCACGTTCTGTAATCAATAAAGTTGTGGCCTAAATTCTGCCAAAAACCAAACCATAAATTTGAGTCATGTGCGAATTTATTTAGGGGGGAGGTTTCTGGGACTGCACATGCAAAAGACTTTTCATGTTTGCAACAACAACAGCAAGTATGCTACTAGCCCAGAGATGGAGGGAAGGAGAAGAACCAACAAAAGAAGAATGGCAGATGAAATTGATGGAGTATGCGGAGATGGCGAAACTGATGGGGAAGATTCGAAAACAGGAAAATCAAGTATTTACTAAAGACTGGAGCACATTTGTAATTTACTTAAAAGACCACTGTAAACAGTTAAAATATTTGGCAGGGATGTAAGGACACTTGTAATGTGGAATTCTTTATGATAATTAAAGTTACCATAATTAATAGATAGATAATCGTAAAAGATGTGGCAAACTTAAATTTAAATATGGAATCCATGGAGGGAGGGAAGGAGGTCTGAAGGTTCAAAAGAACCTTGTATTTGAATGTTTCAAAAGGTTATGTTTTATATGTATAAAATTATCAAAAACCTAATAAAAATTATTTTTTTTAAAAAAGAGATAATCGGAAGTGGGTTCACTAAATCTTCCTCTCTCACTTCATTTAGAGCACCCAAAGACATTTTCTGAAAGTCATTTCCATACGAATCCTTTACTGGTTGGTAGTCACGCTGGCTATATATTACCTGCAGTATCAGAGGGATAATGCATGAAAACCAGTTCCTGGTATCCATGAGTGAAGAGTGCTGCTATGCTCATGTTTCTGTTGGGTATTCAGTTGGCTACTTTGCAGGAAAGGTTGCTGAACTGGAGGAGCTGTTGGCCTGATTCTGATGGGGTCTTCTTATCACACACTGCAGAGAAAGCAAACGACAGACAAAGCTTCCTTTTCCTTAACGATTTGATTTACTTCCATGAAATCAGCAGCAATGCTCCAATAGCTAAAATAGTCTGGAGACTACCCACCCATTTTACCATAAAGGGCTAAATTAGAGCCTCATTGAACATTATTTACTTGCCCTTGTCACTCAGCTCTTCAATAATTAGTGAGGGAGTTCTTGTCCCTTGTCAGGTCTATCATCGCCCATCAGTTGGTCGTCAAAATGACACCACCTTCTCAGCATCATTAAGTTACTCAGCGAAGGATATGATTTGTATACATCGTAGGGACACTTATTCCAGGGGACCTTTGCAAAGCATTGAGAGGAACATTTTCTTCGGTAGTAAACACAACCATAATGATGGACAATTAGCTTTGGGTGGTTGACGCTTGATTTGTTTGAGTGATGAAGACATTATGCCCAAATCAAATGTTATTAAATTCTTTTTTTTTAATGTAGAGGGAATGAATGACTGTATACCAGCCCAACACATATGGCATGCCACACACTGGACCATGTTTTCTCAACTGGGCAAGAAGAGAGTGATTTGAAAGTGGGAGATACTGACATCAGTCCCTTTTCATGGTCAGATCCCTTCCGGTTGAGATTTAGGCTTTCAGAATTTCCCCCCTCCGCAGAGGCAGGAGACCTATTAGGATGGTCTGTCCTCAGAGGTTGAAGGATCCAATGGGTTCCCAGAAGCTTGTTAAGCAGGATCATAGCTGCCAAGTACCCCGTATTTCCCAGGAAACCCCCATTTTTCCTTACTGTTTCCTGGCGGTCTCCCATTTCAGCTCCTCTCCCGTTAATCTCCCTTATTTTGGCTCCTGTCGGTGGCCATTTTTCTGGTGCCACTTTGCCCATCTGTGGGCACCAGAAAATGGCCAGCACCGGAAGTCGCGTCTACGCATGTCCAAAAGTGCATAGACACAACTTCTGGTGTCACTTTGCCCATCAATAGGCACCAAAAATGGCCGGCACCGGAAGTTGCGTCTATGCACTTCCAGACATGCGTAGATGTGACTTCCGGCACCGGCACTGGCCATTTTTGGTGCCCATAGATGGGCAAAACGACACCGGAAGTTGTGTCTACGCACTTCCGGACATGCGTAGACACAACTTCCAGTGCTAGCGCCAGCCATTTTTGGTGCCCATAGATGGGCGAAGCGACACCGGAAGTTGCGGCCGCCGATCCCGGATTTCTCCGCAAGAGACTTGGCAGGTATGAGCAGGATATGCATGAAAAAGTTCCTTCCCATGGTTATTTCCCAGCAACTGCTATTGAGAAACATTGCAGCTTCTGATTCTGGAGCGTGTATGCAGCCATTGTTGGGATGTGGGTGGCATTGTGGTCTAAACCACTGAGCCTCTTGGACTTGCCAATCAGAAGGTCGGTGGTTTGAATCCCCACAATGGGGTGAGCTCCCATTGCTCTGTCCCAGCTCCTGCCAACCTAGCAGTTCAAAAGCACGCCAGTGCAAGTAGATAAATAGGTATTGCTGCAGCGGGAAGGTAAACAGTGTTTTCGTGCACTCTGGTTTCCGTCACGGTGTCTCATTGCACCAGAAGTGGTTTAGTCATGCTGGCCTCATGGCCCAGAAAACTGTCTGCAGACAAATGCCAGCTCCCTTGGTTACCTCCCTCCCCATAGTTACCTTTGACTGGACTTAACCATCCAGGGGTTTTTTACCTTTACCTTTTTTACAGCCATTGTTACTAGGGATGGATAATTAATAATAATAATAATAATAATAATAATAATAATAATAATAATAATAACTGGGCTTCTCCAGGCACTCTGGGAGAGCAGGTGGGGTGTAGTTGTTAAGAGCGGTAGACTCATAATCTGGGGAACCGGGTTTGCGTCTCCGCTCCTCCACATGCAGCTTCTAGTCACACTTCTTTGAAGTCTCTCAGCCCCACTCACCTGACAGCGTGTTTGTTGTGGGGGAGGAAGGGAAAGGAGAATGTTAGCTGCTTTGAGACTCCTTTGGGTAGTGATAAAGCGGGATATCAAATCCAAACTCTTCCAACAAAATATTAAAAATACAATAAAACATCAAACATTAAAAACTTCTCTAAACAGGGCTGCCTTCATATTCAGGACAGATTACCATAGATTTACCCCAAGCTGATTTTGTTCCTCCTCTCCCCGTAACTGTCTCCACCCCATCCTATTTATGGGCATATTTTCTATTAAAAAACCAATAATAATAATAATAATAATAATAATAATAATAATAATAATAATTTATACCCTGCCCATCTGGCTGGGTTTCCCCAGCCACTCTGGGTGGCTTCCAACTGAATACTAAAAACAATACAGCAACTTCCTTAAACAGGGCCACCTTCAGTTGCCTTTTAAAAGTAAAACAGTTGCTTATTGCCTTGACATCTGGTGGAAGGGTGTTCCACAGGGCAGGCGCCACTACCAAGAAGGCCCTCTGCCTGGTTCCCTGTAACCTCACTTCTCGCAGCGAGAGAACCGCCAGAAGGCCATCGGCACTGGACCTCAGTGTCTGAGCTGGACGATGGGGGTGGAGATGCTCCATCAGGTATACAGGATAGAGGTATAACAACAACTTTCACCAAAACAGTACTTACAAGGTGGTCTGAGGGCTGCCTCCTTCATTCTTGAACCTTTTAAATGTTTTAAGCTGCATAGGGCAGTTCCATGACCAGCCATGAAATGCCTTTTAAAATGCTTCTGAGAGGAGACTCTACATCATAATGTACAATCCCTTATGAGGGAACTGTATTGGGAGGGGGGGCAGGGAAAGATGATTGCACCCATGGGGGAAGCCATCTTTTTCTTTATACAATATGTTTGGGTTCCAAGACAAGAGGTATAGGTAAACTATACTGTTCCAAGCCTGAGGAGACAGCTAAAGATGACAACTAAACAGTTTACAAGTCTTTGCATTTTCATAATGGACCACTAAGAAGAGGCTATCAGCCCCACCTGTGACTGTATTCCTTTTCTGGGAAATAAAACCAGTACTTCATACATTTAACTCCTCTCCCATGCTGCCAGTACCATTGTAAAACAATCAGTACTTTAAAAAAGAGCAGGGCAATAACCAGGAGAAAAGGAAATGTTATTCTTCTACTCCAGAAGATGTGATAAAAGAAATTAAAACCATAAACTCTCTTTGACAGTTTTGTTTGTAAATTTGCTATTTGCAAGGATATTTCCGGCCCCCCTTGCTAAAGGCAATTTTTCACTTTTTATTCGCAGAGAAAGAGGAAGGGGATGAGAAAATATCAGGTTTATTATTTTAAGCAAGGCAGAACTTTTAATGCTGCACTTTTATGCCATTCAGAAGAGCTGAACAAAATGGTGCCTTGAGATCCTAAAGAAATATTCTGGCTTTAGTTCTAGCTCTGTGAGGGCAATAGCAGAGTGGAAGTGTCTTGCAAATGAACCAGACTCATAAAGCCCTAATGTAAAGGATAATTTCCCATGCTCCCCCAGGTTTATTGCCAAAGTGCACAAAATCAATGCAGATCAGAGAACTCTGCAAACAAGTCAGCTCAGTCCATAGCCCTGATGCGCACATGACAGTATTTGCACATGCAGACTACCCCACTTGTAACAAAATGGAGGGCTGCGGATCTGTGCTTGCTAAGGCTTGTGCATGCAATTTTTTTTCCACCATTGAAATGAGTGTGGAAAATCATTAAGGGAATTCTATGTGCTTAGTAAATCCTCTATGTGCCTACAAGAAGTTACTTGGTTGCAGAGACTGTTTTCATATGTTCCAATATGGCAAAACACTAAGGGCTAGAAATCTATACTCTGAACCTGTGTGAAATTGCAGGCACCTGGTGCCACAGAAGATTAAGCCCTCTACACCCCACCCTGTAGCAGTGTGGAAGACATTTACCTGTGCTGTGAAGGGCATGTGTGTGTGTGTGTGTGTGTGTGTGTGTGTGTGTGTGAAGTTCAGAAGTGATCTTAAGAAGAAGAAAAACACATGACTTCCTGCAGCCTCAACTACGTAATCTGCTAATCTTACTTTAGACTCATCTCATTTCTTTCTTTCAAATAAGGCTTAATACAAAGATACCCTGAGAGAATAAAGGAATGAAATAGCTTATGGTGTCCCGAAAACCTTTAGTTAACCTCAGGCTACCTGGGGAATGATATACAGCCTATAGCATGTTTTATTGTGAAGAAATTATAATTTGCACTGTGGGATGTTACAAGGTACATGCTGCAGCCAAATGCTCCTACTCCCCAAGGCCCAATTATCTCATGATAATTATACTAGTTGATGCCACATGTTGTTCTTATTCAAAATGCTGCCTGCCAGAGGGCAGAAAATGAGCAGGGATATATATTTTCTTCTGGGGAGGTATTATACTTTTAAGTCCTGAAGACTGACAGTCTTTCCTTTCCTATAGTCAAGGAAACCCAAGATTAGTTAAGTAATTCCATTTCCATTAGCAGGTAATCTGAATATAAATTCTGCTTCTCAGCATGTCTTTCATTAAATTGAAAATATTAGATTCACATAGCCTGGCTCAACCTAAAAAATGATCTTTCTATGCACCCCCAGTTTATCAAGGGCCGGTTCACGCGTTGGCCTGTCAGTGCCAGAATCCCACCTATACAAGGGTGGAGGGAGCATACCCAAATGTGTGAACCCATTCATTTGTTGCCATATGTCATGAAGGTCATACATCAGATTCTTTTTTTCATTTATTACATCCTCAGAATAAACTCATGGAAAGGGGTTGCCTGTTGGAATGTGCCCCTATGTCAAATTCTCCCAGTGCAAAATGGTAGAATGGAAGTCAGCGTGGCTGATCCTAACTCCAGGTATGTATAATTATCACCATTATATTAAAGTGTGGCATTTATTTCCACAGATACAGGCATGTATCTATCAACAAGCACCTGAACACATAAACTGAACCATAATTCATCATCCGAACAGCAGCCTTTAATCTGGGATGGGAATTCAGTGCAGAGCACACATATTGATGGGACACCAGCAATGAATTCTGCCATCTGAGTTGTGCTGTCATTTCCCAAAGCAACTGATGGATTGTTTTTTAAAAAAATATGCAAAGGAAAGCAACCTCCACCTTCATCTTATCTTGTATTGTGCTTTTGGCTGTGAGACCTCACAACGAAAGGTCAGTGCATAAGCGATAAAGGAGTCAGGAAAGGGGTGGCAAAAGAAAGAGAGAGACTTGCTAGAGATAGAGAAATGAGCAAGAAGTTCAGAGAGATATGGGAGAAAAAAGAGATGCAGGATAAAAGAGACTGGACTACAGTACTGCAATGCTACTGAAGACAGATCAGTAACTGTCCATGGTGCTGAATTATGCTGCCCTGTTAGGCAGGCTGCCTGCCTAATTTCACGTGGCTAGTTTAAAGTGTTGTAGTTATTACCATTACACAGCCTGAGTCCAGCAATCTTCAGGCAGCAGCTTCTCCCAGAAGTTCTTCCCAATGGAACTTGGATCCATACCAATTAAGGTTCACAGCTCTCCAAAAAAAGCAGGGGGGGATGTGTGTGTGTGTGTGTGTGTGTGTACCAGTAATTATTTTCCCAGAAGAGGAGCCCTCAAACTTGCTGTGAATGTTGTTTTAAATGCCCCCTCACCACTTCCCTTTCTTATGATCACTTGTCATGATATGTGTGAGAGGCTGGTACAACTTTTCAGCTGAGCACAAGCCAGGTATAGTAGCCTACAAGAGACTTTATTAATCTATTTTTGCTATCCTTGTGGGACTGCAAAAATATGTGATGTGTATCAAACATGTGGCATGATGTAATTGGCTGCAGGTTTTGCCAGCCTGCTGTATGATAAAACTTATGTAGAACTGGGGTGCCCCAGCCACTCTGGGCAGCTCCCAACAGAATATTAAAAACATGAAAAAATATCAAACATTAAAAACTTCCCCAAACAGCATATGTTCAGTATTTGTACAACATATGATCTCTGTGGTTAAACCACTGAGCCTAGGGCTTGCTGATTAGAAGGTTGGCGGTTCAAATCCCTGTGACGGAGTGAGCTCCCGTTGCTTGGTCCCAGCTCCTGCCAGCCTAGCAGTTCGAAAGCACGTCAAAATGCAAGTAGATAAATAGGGACTGCTGCAGCGGGAAGGTAAACGGCGTTTCCATGTGCTGCTCTGGTTTTCCAGAAGCGGCTTTGTCATGCTGGCCACATGACCTGGAAGCTATACGCCAGCTCCCTCGGCCAATAATGCGAGTTGAGCGCGCAACCCCAGAGTCGGTCACGACTGGACCTAATGGTCAGGGGTCCCTTTACCTTTACCTTTTTGATCTCTGAGAAGTGCAAGTTCCAAGATGTTGAGGGCCCCTGGGCAAGACCCCCTCTATCAGTGATGTTTTGATGCCCTTCCTTATTGCTCCCACTTGCTTGCTTTATGGGCAGATAGATGATGATGAGCAACCAATTAATGCTATCTACTGCTCCTCCTTGTTATACCACTTTTGTCTGGACCAGAGTGAGGTGAGATGGTAGAATAGCAGGTTGCAACAGTGAAGCAGCTCCATGGCCTCCCCTGCTATTATGTAGGCCTCACCATGATGAACTATGATGCTAGCCCAGGCTCTGGGGACACCATGCTTTCAGATAGGATGGTCGTCTATGTGCACTCTCATCCACAATGAATGACATGCCAAGTAGTACACAGTGCAATAGCTATAAATCCTGTATTTCAGTATACACAGCCCTTCACCAGGAACTGCATTAAGCTTCTGCTGGTAATTATAGGGGAACTTCCATCTGAGCAAATTTAATTTTCTTCTGGAGTAAGTTGGGAGACTCAATGATAAACCACAATCACTTCTTATAATCTGGGGAAATGAAATAGGTTTACAAAAAAACAAGTCAGCGGTAAGACAAATATCCCAAATGCTAAAAAAAATGAGCAAACTGTAAAGAATGCTAATAAGCAATCAGAAGTAATATGCCTTCATTGTAACCTGCTTTAGGATCCACAGGTGTGTCTAGAGATATCTTTCTAAAAAGCTTCATAAATGCAGACCAGAAAGGTACTTACATAAGAAGTCCCTAGCTAATAGCAAGTTGCTCTG
The DNA here is from genome assembly GCF_963506605.1 of Zootoca vivipara. NCBI lineage: Eukaryota > Metazoa > Chordata > Lepidosauria > Squamata > Lacertidae > Zootoca > Zootoca vivipara. The sequence goes on along the minus strand of NC_083282.1, from coordinate 14,525,604 downwards.
CAGTGACTTTCCATTATAAATTTCAAAAGAGCCTGGCACTGAACTGTGATGTGGAATACATTTCAAATATGTTTTCCTGGGAGAGTAGCAATACCTGTATATCAGCTGCAACAATATATGGGGAAGAATGAAAAGTAGCTCGTCTAAATAACGGATGGGCATGTTCAACCTGGACGTTCTCTTTCACAAGACCTATTTAATCAAGGGGGGCATAGAAAACGGTCTTATACCAATTTAGGCTATTGGTCTATCTAGCTCAGTGTTATATGCATTTCAACAGAACTCCAATGAGTTTGGATAAGGCCAATGAAATTCTGAATGTGTTTTAGCTCTGCATAAGAAGTGTAAGTGCTCTAGACTTATTTACATCTCTTGATTGCTTCATCAGGCATCAAATATGAAACTTCATAATCCGTTAGCTATCACAAAACAACATTGCATGCTGTCTGTCAAATAGTGTAAGGAATGAAATGCTCTTGTATGGCACACATCAAAAACAGTCAATGCTAGTATCCTTACACTTTTGCTATAATATCCAGTCAAATGTCCAGTATCAAATATTGAAACCACAGCATAAAGGTAAAGGGGCCCCTGACCATCAGGTCCAGTTGTGTCCGACTCTGGGGTTGCGGCGCTCATCTCGCTCTATAGGCCAAGGGAGCCGCCGTTTGTCCACAGACAGCTTCCGGGTCATGTGGCCAGCATGACAAAGCTGCTTCTGGCGAGCCAGAGCAGCGCACGGAAACGCCGTTTACCTTCCCACCGGAGCGGTCCCTATTTATCTACTTGCACTTTGATGTGCTTTCGAACTGCTAGGTGGGCAGGAGCTGGGACCGAGCAACGGGAGCTCACCCCGTCGCAGGGATTCGAACCGCCGACCTTCTGATCAGCAAGCCCTAGACTCTGTGATTTAACCCACAGCGCCACCTGGGTCCCCTGTCTGTCAAATAGTGTAAGGAATGAAATGCTCTTGTATGGCACACATCAAAAACAGTCAATGCTAGTATCCTTACACTTTTGCTATAGTATCCAGTCAAATGTCCAGTATCAAATATTGAAATCACAGCATATTATGTAGCAATATCAAATATTGGTGAGCACTCAGCAAGTATTTGAGTATATAGAGTACAGATGTACAGATAAATGGGGCAAATCTGGGAGAAGAGATTTGTTTTAGCTGGGAATGGTGTTTCCCCTCATTGATTTCAATGGGCGTTTATTCACAAGTTTGCTTCAGGGTGCATTATGTGGCAACATTTCTGAGTCTTCCACCACCAGCTGAATAAACATAGGTGAAATTCACTACAATAAAGAACATGTGAATTGTATGTGTCAGATAAATTACTCATAAATTAACAGTCTGTTCCTGTACATGTAAATATGGCAGCAACTCCCCAGTCTGTTTAATGAAGTTTACTACATGGATTTCAGGCTAAGTCCTATGAAGAGGAACATTTTTATTATAAGTACACAGCCTGTTTTCCAGAAACATGAAGTAAGTCTCCATTTGAAGCCTATAAGTAATTCAATATAATATTGTATAACTTGATATTCACTGGATATCTTCTCACCATCTTGATTTTCTTTGGCTATCATGATAGAATGGTGAGAAGCTTGCTGGTGAGTTCATTTTTTCCTGCTTAAATCGAGAGGTCTGCTATTTCTGCTGGGAAATTGTTAAGAATATATCATTCAGCCTGTAATAACCAACTTGTCAGTGGATGTCACCATGAGCCCACAAAAATGATCCCGCAGCGAGAAATATTTTGCATTTAAGCAATGTGGTGTGGAATTGGAGAACACTGCCTGCTACACTTGTTAAAACAGATTGCTCTAAAGCAGTAACAAATAGATGGTGCATATCTGAAATGCAGGAGGGCAGCAAATATACAAAGCAATTCACCCCTCACCTTGTAAATATCCAGGCTTACTCTGTACACAGGATATACTTGAAGAGAAGCTACTTATCTTTTTTTGTAGCTGAACAACCAGCTGCATGATGATTTTTTTTAAAAAAAATTTTTCAAAGTAATAAGGGCTGGAAGGAGACATAACTAGGCACAGTGAAATGAAGATAACTGATGGATGGCTTACGGTGCAATTCTTTATGCGTCAACTCCAAAGCACACCCCATTGATTTTAATGGGATTTACTCCCAGGAAAGTGTGTAGAGGATCATGATCATAGTCATTAAGATCTCCATGTAGAAATCTGGGATATGGATGGTGTAGCTGGATGAGGAGAACAGAAGTAGATTTAAGGTAGGATTATGATGACCTGGAAAATTCAAACCAGAAAAGGCAAGGTAAATGACAAGTTGGGGAAAGAGGTGACTCTCAGGAGATGGCAAGAGGAGCCTGAATGTGAGGCTAGGTGAGCTAAACCAGTGTTTCTCAACCTTTGTTGGGCCACGGCACACTTGTTCCGTGAAAAAAATCACGAGGCACACCACCATTAAAAAAGTTTAAAAAATTAACTCTGTGCCGCCCTATATTATAATTATGACTGTAAGAAACACTTGCCAAATATTGTTTTCCGGTGGGTATATTGGCGGCCGCCAGGCTCGTTTGCATTGAGCTTTGGGAAAGAGGAGGAGAAATATTGCTTTCCGGCGGGTCAGTGCTGTTTATTGGCGGCCACCAGGCACGTGACAATGCAAATCGCCCTTCTCGTCACCGCACGTCGCGGCACACCAGCCAGCGTCTTGCGGCACACTAGTGTGCCGCGGAACAGTGGTTGAGAAACACTGAGCTAAACCAAGAACAAATTAAAACCCCCCTCCAAAGGCATCACCTATTCCAGGAAAAAAACAAACATTTGAAAGGTATGAACATGTTTGGGGATGGGCGGGCGAGGAGTATTTCTGGAATTATTATTTTAAAAAAAATACTCATACATATTTTTGTATACCAAATTGCAACATGGTTTTAAACAGAATTTCAAAGGGTATTAGTGAAGAAATAAAAGCTTTAAACTAGGGAAGGGGAACCCCCAAAGGTATTTTGGACTACAATTCCCATCACCCCCCCCCCCCAAGCAGCATGGCTAATAATAATTTCTTATTAAAATTTTTAAAAAGCTAGAGGTGGAATCTTAAAGTATGCATATATCAGTTACCCAACACCCCAATGACTCGCCCATAATTTCAGCATCCATTCATATGACACTACTTCAGGGAAGATGATGATGATTCAAACCACTTTGTCCCAGATCAAGTTGGGAGACCCTTTGATTAAAGTTGCACGCAATTTTTTTTTTAATTTTCTTTCTCTGAAATATTCACATTCTGTGATCTCTGAGTTAACTATCTGCCCAGTGATGCAGAATGATTATCGATGGGTTGGATTTCAATTTGGATGTATTATTTTGCTGCTCCTATTTATTTATGTTCAGATCATTTCGAAAAGACCTGGCAGGTCACACTACTTGACTGGATAGGTTAATCTTGGAAGCCTGTGTTGTATTTTTTAGAGTAGAATCAGGTAGACTCCTGTTCAATTCCCATGTCAGCCTAGCCTACCTCATGGTCCTTGTGAGGATAAAGTGAGAATGGGTAGAACCATGTAGGCTGCTTGAGCTTCTTGAAGAAAGGGCAGAATAAATATTAACACCACTTCTTTGTCTTAAAAATAACACACACAAAAAACCTTCTTAATTTACATTCAACAAATTTCCCAGTTGCCATCTCTGGAGTCAGGCACCTTCAGAGTCATTCAATGGAACATTACTGGCGGCAGCAAAATTCTGTATAGCTCAGTTTTGGGAAAATGAAAAACATTAAGCATTGACAAAACTACTGAAACCCCACCCCCCAGGAGACTGTTGTTGCTGATGAAGCAAACAAATATTAGGAAAGGAGTATATAACAATTACTGAATCTATTGAAATCTATTGAAAGATGGGACACTTCTAAATTATTTGTGTTTATTTAACTCTGCCACAATGTATTATTTCTATGTATTCTGCCCCCTCTTTTTCCTCATCCCTTTTTGTTATTATTCTATTATTCCTTATTATTGTATAACTATTAAATTTAATAAACATCATTTGAAAATAATAACAATAACAGTAATAAAAAATAATACAATTTCCAGTGTTTTTGCCTTCATCAACATTGTACCCTTGTATTCACAAAACAAGCACAAGGCCATAACGATTTGTCTGTAAGGTAAAATGTGATACCTAAAAAATGAATGGCCCTCACAGTGATCTACCGGTTAAAGAAAGCCAAATTGAAGAACTCTGGACAATGTTATTAACAGTTTATTGGCTCCTATTATCTCAATGTATTGCCATTTGGCTCCCTGAAAAACTACCCATTAAAGTGCATAAAGGATAAACTGGTCAGATTACAAATGCTCTGTATTTATTAATCAGAAACTCCCTGTTAAATGCTACATTTTATGTTATCACACCGCATTAGTGGCAAATTGCAGCAATCCTTTCCAACCTTCCAGCTGATACGGCCCAATCAGCTACGCAGTTTTCTTTTGCTCCCTCATTTTTGAAGAATTGGCTTTCTGCTGAAAGAAATCAAATCCCTCATCAGGCTCAAAAAATGCAATCAAGATGGCAGTTTCTTTCATCTGTGCATTGATTGGTGAAATGGGCTTTTTTAACATACCATGTTGTTTTAGCAAGCTGACGTGTGTGTGTGTGTGTGGGGGGGATATCTCACGTTTACTTGTACACTGTAGCTTGTTTGACATGGCTAAATGGGGTGCCCTGAATGTGTGGATATAGGGGTTCACAACCTCTTCTGAACGGAGCCTGTATGTGTAAGAGCTCCCGACCCTCCTCAACCCCCAATTCCGTGCCCCTCACAGAACATTTCTTACCAGAATAAGGGCAAACGCTACTACCATTCTACCAATGGGACACAACACATATGCCCTCCACCATCCTGGAAAAAAACACCCCTTAATTTTATTTTTCTCTTTTACAAAAAGAAAAACACACTAATAAATAAATTTTAGAAAGGGGCAAGATTATCCTCAAAGCATTTCTAAGACACTTTTTGTTCTGCTTTGCTCCCACTTTCTTTCCATTCCATGAAAGCCAAGGATTTCTTGCCACTCAGGATGGCCCTGTCCTCTGCCTGCCCCTCAGAGCTGGCCCGTTGCAAGAGGTTGGGCCTCTCCTCCTCCTTGCCTGCTCTCCAGCAGCTGCTATGAGCTGCCTGTCAAGGCTTGGCCAAGGCTTCCAGAAAGGTATTCCTCTCCCCCCCCCCCGCCCCAGCCCCCAGTTCCAGCAAGAGCAGAGAAAACAAGGAGAGTACTTTTTAATGAGTTTATTCAATCTGAATAGACAAAAGAACGCAATGAGCCTTAACAATGGCGTTGCTCCAAACTGGGCTCCTCCTCCCTCCTTCCTGGCAACAGCACCTTCCCTTACGGTGGTCACTTGTGGTCAAATGCGTCTGATTTCGTTGCTCCTCCACTCTCAATGAACATTGCGTTCTGGGAGAAGGGGGGGGGATCAGAAATATTCTCAAGTGTCATTTGGCTGCCCCTCTGCAGTTCCCCCCTCCTTCTTCCAACACTGCCCAGCTCCTCTGTTCGTCTATCTCAGAGCTGTGACTCCCCTCAAACTCCTCAAAGCCCTGCTGTAATTCAGGGCTGCCTTCCCTCCCTCTCCTGCAGCGTCAGGAGAAGGGGGGGGTGATCTCCAGCACTCCTCCTCCTCCTCCATCTCACCCTCTTGAGTCCAATCCCTGACACTGCCCAAGCAAGAAGGAAAGCAGCAGCGGGCATAGACAGGCAATGGGGTGCTCCTTTACAGCCACCACAACTGCCATCATAATCGCTCAGGGCGAGTGCTAGCTCATCTTCTTCCCTGAGCTCAGCACAGTGGCAGCACTGGTGGGAGAAATAGGGTCATTCCAGGATCGAATCAAAGACTGGATGGCTTACATCAGGCATGTCCAACAGGTAGATCTCTACTGGTAGATCACTGGATGTCTGTGGTAGATCATAGAATCATAGAATCGTAGAGTTGGAAGAGACCACAAGGGCCATCCAGTCCAACCCCCTGCCAAGCAGGAAACACCACCAAAGCATTGTTGACATATGCCTGTCAAGCCTCTGCTTAAAGACCTCCAAAGAAGGAGACTCCACCACACTCCTTGGTAGCAAATTCCACTGCTGAACAGCTCTTACTGTCAGGAACTTCTTCCTAATGTTTAGGTGGAATCTTCTTTCTTGTAGTTTGAATCCATTGCTCCGTGTCCGCTTCTCTGGAGCAGCAGAAAACAACCTTTCTCCCTCCTCTATATGACATCCTTTTATATATTTGAACATGGCTATCATATCACCTCTTAACCTTCTCTTCTCCAGGCTAAACATACCCAGCTACCTAAGCCGTTCCTCATAAGGCATCGTTTCCAGGCCTTTGACCATTTTGGTTGCTCTCTTCTGGACACGTTCCAGCTTGTCAGTATCCTTCTTGAACTGTGGTGCCCAGAACTGGACACAGTACTCCAGGTGAGGTCTGATCTAGATCAATGACTCCCCCCCAAAGAAGCTGAAATTTTTTTGGCTCCCCTAAAAGATCTCAACACCTTTGCCCTGCACCCCTAAAATGACCTGAACCACCAAAAACAGGGCTTTCCTTCCTAAAAAAAAAGCACAATGTTGCTTTCCTTCTTCCTAAAGAAGCTCAACAACCAAAAGGGGGTAGATCACTGCCAGTTTTTAACTCTGTGAGTAAATTGCAGTCTCTTGGGGGTTGGCCACCCCGGGACTGTCCCTGTCAAATAGGAGCACTTGGGGGTATGCCCAAATTTTTAGAGTGATGGTTTCCAACTGAAACTGTTACAGAAGACACACAGAACCCAATCGAGTGCAAGCAAAGCATTTTTGGGTAAGGTTACCAGACGTCCCCATTTCCCGGGGACAGTCCCCAGATTTACAGCTTTCTCAGCATTCCCCTGTACATAGCGAACAATAAGTGTCGCTGAATTCATTGGGGGGGGGAATCTGGTAACCTTCTTTTCGGGTGCTATTTCAGTGAGTGTTAAGCATGGCTTCATAATGACAGTAAACAAACAAGTAAATAAACAAATAACCTGTATGACTTATTACAGGATTGGATAAAGCATAGTGACTGTGGAGTAATCATAAAATGAATAATATGAACTGCAATATTACCAGAATCGTGCTGCAACAGCGACACATACTTGAGAACATTTGGAGCTGTTCTGAATTGCCAATCTTTGGCTTTCATGGAACGAGAGATATAAAGGATATGTTATTACAGTGAGAATTTAATTGTAGTGTGAATAGGAGAGAGGGCATTATTCCCGGCCTTTTTAGATGCCAGGGCTGTGGGATATTATAATTAAAGTTTTTTTCATTAATCCCTGAGATGGGGGAAATTAGAATTGAATACTTGCTCTAATTACAGCAGCAGTTATGTAGTTTATGTGATTAAATGTGCATGTGATTTGCTTTTTTGTGGGGAAAATCAGTTGAGCTTTAAGAATAAGAATTTTGGAGCATAGGAATAAAATTAGGAACAGAAGATTAGAAGCACCTTCAGATCTACATTTAAAAAACAAAACAAAAAACCCCCCAGCAATTTTACTCAGAAACGATTTTAATGCTTTGCTTGGAGAAAGACCAAAAGCATAGACCATAATGATTGCCAAATTCAACAAGATGTTTGAGGTCTGTGATTGAATCAGCAGTCCCTTTGCATTTTTTCTCATTTAAGAATCAGGTAAATTGGGTTGGTACTACAGAGTTATTGGTGGAGGTTAACCCTTTGTCCTATGTCATCTTCTTCAGGGATCTCCACAGCTGCTTTTAAGAGGCATTGAAGGAGACCTGAAATATGATTATGGATCTTGCCTCATGTTCAACTCTTGTATTGATTTGGATTAAGATGTAGATCAGCTACCTAGGTAATCTTTCACCATCTCATTGACTGTAGGTGGTTCTAAACACAGGAGGTTGGATGCTATAAATAAGTAAGAAAACAGATCATTTTAACTAAAAGAAAAAAATCAATATGGAAAACAGTGTTTTAAAATTTCCTGCTCTCTACCACCATCTGGTGTTGCATGTTTATAGTGCATTCAGTTTGCTGGTTGTTTTTTTTTACTAATGTAACTGAGTGCTATGTCAGGTCATTGAAAGTGTGTGTGTGTGGTGGGTTGGGAAAGAGATTCGCTAATCTGGAAACACTAATTTGGATATGACTTTATCCCAGTAGAAAACCTTTTTGATCTTCATACAGTAACATTTCATGGTTTAAATAAATAAAATAACAACAGAAATTATATTTTATTTGTAGATAAAGCCAGGCCCAATAGCTATTTGTTCTGTGTCTGTTAATTATAATGATGCTGACAATTTTCAGATATTTACATTGTTTATTGCATTAACATTTTTGTTCCTGTTTTCTGTATAAAGTGATGAATTCTCTCTCTCTCTCTCTCTCTCTCTCTCTCTCTGTGTGTGTGTGTGTGTGTGTGTGTGTGTGTGTGTAACACCCTGTATCAGGAAGCTTTTAATGTTTGATGTTTTTATATATGTTGGGTTGCCCCAGCCAGATGGGCAGTGTATTAATAACAACAACAATAATATAATACATCGTGTCACATACTCACACAGACACTAGGG